>NC_053026.1:13916271-14046518 GCF_003073215.2 Triticum urartu
TTATCATAAACCTTCACCTTTGTATACTCTTTGGGCTTCTTTTAAATAACCCGCCATTGTCATTGACCCGGACCCTCCTGGGCGGGTCATGCCTGGCAGTCATATCCCCAACAAACCCTGTACACCACACTCTCGAATAATCTTGGTCACCTGACAATACAATGAACAATGGTGAAGCCTAGCACTATATCTTACACGTTGTAGGCCTTGAGCTTCCTTTAGTTAGGCGGATGGAGAGAAAAAACATGGGGGGGGGGGGCTACCGGAGTCCTCCCATGGATAGATGTAACACCCCGGTAGTTAAGCTATAGTAACCACACACTAATGGTGCCATGTCATCGCAATTAGTTTTCTAAAAATCACTTTGATCCAAACCCAAGTAATTCAAATTTAAATTGCAAGTCAAATATTTACATCCTCAAACATGCAAACAAAATATAGTTGATAATATTACAAATATTCAATAGGTATTTTTCATGAAGAAACCCACATCAAATGAATTCTTAAATTGACCCTAGAAATATTTTAGGTGGTCCAACAACATTTAAATTTGTAATTTAAATAAAAAAATATTTTAACATTTACAAATAAAATAAAATTTTGTGTGTGGCCTCAAAATGTTTCCTTTAATTTAAGTGCCAACTTTCATCAGTAACAAAAATCATTTTCCACTCAATTAATAGAAACACGAGCTATATTAATTAACAGAAAGGGAAAGATTAAAACTATTATGCGTTATGCACTTTAAGCCCAGTGATATAGTGCAGCCCAGCCCGCCTAGACTACCTGCTCTGTAGCGAGGGAGGAGGTAGTCTAGATCCGTGTCAGCCATCCCACGGGTCCCCGGGGACCGGGGTTAGGGCCAGTTCTTTTGCTAGCTTTTTTGGGCTTCCAGAATAAGCTGCCCCCTACCCAGATTATTCTAAAAGCCCAACCAAAATTTTCTTTTTAAAAGCCTACTAGTCAAGTCTTAACTACTAGGCTTCTAAAAAAATAAGTTTGGTTCACCTTCTAGAATAAGCTAGGTAGGGGGCAGCTTATTGCAGCTTATTCTGGAAGCCACCAAAAGAACTGGCCTAAGTGCCTCCCTGGACGCCTCTCTCCCACTGTGAACCCTAGCTCGATCCCCTTCGCTCCCTCACCCTCTACCTCCTCTCGATCGAGATGGCCTGGGCTCACAGGAGCGCGCCGTTGCGAACCACCGTGTCCGCCAGCCACCTCATGCTGCGCTACCGCGTCCAGGAGACTTGCCGACTTCGCCTTCATCAACCACGTACGGGCGCAGAATCGAGCTACGCCGCGTCGCATGGTCGCCTTCTCCGCCTCGGCCAACGAGCTCGGCCGCGTCGATTCACCGCCTCCGGGCACCCCTGCACCTCCCCGACCTCGCCTTCATGGTCGCTATGAGCTCCCCTCTCACACCCCTGCCTTAGCTCTTTGATTCCGTTGCCGAATTCGCCGCTACGCGCCATGGCCGGAGCTCCGCCGGGGCCGCCCCGGGGCTCCGCCCCTCGCTGCTGCCGCGGCTTGCTGCTCGCCTCGGACCTCGCTAGCTCCACCCGCTGCTGACGCTCACCGGTGCCCCACCCGCCTTCTGCTTTCCCGCGCGCCAGCCCCCTGCCGTGCTTGCCGCCCGTGTGTTGTGCCTGCTGCGCGCGCACGCCCTGGCTACCCCGGCAGTCACGCCCCCGCGAGCGCTCGCCCGCGCGTGGCCTCACCTGCTGCTGCTTTGCTTGCTACCGGTTGCTATGCTGCTCCTTGCGTATGCTGCTACTTGCTCCCGCTACTGCTGCTGCTTGCTGATCCCGCTGCCGTGCTGCCTGTTGACTGTGGTCGGCCGCTGCTGTGCCCTGCTCGCCGCTGCCTACTGCTCCGCGTTGCGGCTGCGCTGCTGCTTGCCGTTGCTCGCGTGCTGTCGCTGCGCACTGCTACTACCTACTGCTGCTGCCGCTCTTGGCCATGGCCGCGAGGGCCCTTGTACATGGCCGTGTGTGGCCGGCTGGACTCTGTCTATTAATGGCCGGCCCTTGTTAATTAGGCTATGTTTAGCTTAGGATTAGTTTAGCGATTTTGCTAGATGTACGGACTTATACAAGGGTTTTACAGGTTACTTAACATTGACTAGCTAAATACCCGTGCGTTGCTATAGGATGAAACAATATCTAAAGAGAGGTAACGTGAGGCCGATTGTCATCGGCCATGGTGGCGTAAACTATGTTTTGACGTCATTGGTATATTGGTATATATCAGCTACTGCCTGGAGAAGGGTGGCGAGATTATCAATGGCTATGACTTTAGCGATCCTCGACGATTGTTGTCAATACAACAACCCAGGTCTTTGCGGCCTCTATCACATGTCGACATCCGGACGAGACGCCAGTGTGTCATGTTGCATGCTCATGGATGGATAATAAGTCAGATCACGCGACGTAGCCCGGCGTCCGGTGTAGGCAATCGAGACTTCATACATAGTCATGGTGGGGGAGCCACCTTTGTGTCTGTGGTCGATGAGCAATCAAGGCAATGTCATTCGAGTCAACCACATCCAAACGAAAGATGGGCTGGCGACATAGAATCCCTAGCATAAAAACCCTTGTTTTTCGCTTGATATGTTGATGGAAAGCTTGATTTGGTTACACGTAGACAAATTTACTCCTTCTGTCCGGGATCGTAGGCTTGATATGTTGATGGGAAGCTTGACGGGTTTCCTCTTTTCTTTATGGGCGCTGATCTGCACCGGTGCACCGGCCTAGATTTGGGCCGGTCGCCTAGCAGCCGCCCGATTGGAGCAATCAGATCCGTTCGATCTGCATCTCTCCTTCCTCCCGCACAGGATCCAGCCCGTGCCACCTCCGCTTCGTACCCATGCCGCCACCTCGCGCTCATCCGCGGCTAACAGCCACCCCGGTGTCGCCACCGCTCGCCCCCCTGTTCGTCGTGCTTGTTGTCTATTGTCGCCATCAACGAAGACATCTCTTTGATGGAAAAATCATGGCGGCCGTCGTGGCAACATTTTCATCACTGGATGAAGCAAAACAGATACATAGTTGTAGTAAAAAAACATTATAGCCGTCTGCTACCGGTTGTAGCTCACCGTGCAGGTCGCAAACACACGGCCGCCGTCGTGGCAACGATTTTAATGATAGTCGTAGCAAAGCATGGTCACGGTTGTAGCAAAAGAATATCATGGCCGTCGCCACTAGTTGTAGTCGCCGTGCAAGTCGTGAACATTAGCGTCTTCTATTGTAGCAAATCACCTCGCCGGTTCCAGCAAATGAACACCGTGGTTCCAACATTTTTCGTTGCCGGTTCCAACATCTAGCAGGAGCGGGTTGCAGCATGTGTGGGCGCGTGGTCACCGCGGTCACCACCTCGTAGTAGCATAAAATCATGCCGGTTCCAGCATCTATCCAGAGCGTTCGCAGCATCTGCAAGTGTGGTCACCGCGGTCACCGTCCGTAGTTGCAAAAAATTATGCCCATTGTAGCACTTTGGTTCACCGATCGTAGCATATTTGGACGCCAGTTGAAGCACCGCTCGCTTGTCAGAGGCATCCTGGTGCTTGGCCTCATCGCACGCGGCCATGGCGAAGGGAGCGGGCATGGTGACGGGCGCATCCATGGCGACGACGGGATCTGAAGGAGGAAGACCAAGAGCGCGACAACCCCCGTGTGTGGATGCGGCTAAGAGAGAAGGGGATTGGAGAAAGAAGATAAGGCGGAGGCAGGGGCTCGCGCCAGGCGTACGATGGCCTCGATTGAGTGGCTCGCGTGGGACCGGCCGAAAGTTTCGACCGACGCACCGCGTAGAAACGTTTCCCTTTCTTTATTCATTCCTAGCTCATTCCTCTTTCGGTTTTCTGCTTTATTTGCAAATTAACCTTGCTTTCACTCTATTTGATTTCTTTCACCAATACTACTAAGAAACCTCGGATCAAATTATGATGGAAAAGGGTTGGCCAAGCAAAGCAACAAATCCTTACGTTCCTTCTTTTCGCTGTTATTGTTTTCTCAAGGTTTATCTCTCTTGACCAAATCAAACTTGCCTTTTTCCTCTTTCTTTCCTAACTTTCTCCATAGATTCATGATATATAAACATTTTTTTTGCGAATAGATATATAAACATATTATATAGTGCATGAATAGAAATATATACTATTATATTATTTATATTAACATTATTATATTATTTATATTTTTCAGGTCATAAAAGCGGGATGTCTGAGTGAGTATTCAACCTGAAACTTTATGCATACGAAAAATGGAAAAAGAAGTTCATCAAGGTACAATGAGAATACACCACAAAAGCATATGCGCCCTTCAAATAAACAACACCCTTAGAGAAAAGCCTACTCATAGGGAGAATACACCTTGTTTGGTCGACCATTATGTATTTTTTGTATGGTCCTAAATAGTCATATGAATGCAAAGCAACAAACAATCAAGGTAAAAACAATAACAATAATAATGAAAGGTGCCGATTACGACAATAGATATCAGACCCAAGTAGCTTGCCTGAATTTGTTTCTTGAGCACACCCATTTATGTGGTTAGTCCACGGCAAATGAAATACATTGAGTGCTCCAACACATTCCTGGTAATATAAAAGGCAAAATGTACAAACATCATCCATGCGTCTGTACTAAAGTTAGTATAAAATGGAGTCACTTATTTTGAGATGGAGGAAGTACATAAATAGCAGAAGTGGTCAAATATGGTTTGAATAGCAGAAGCTACAAATGATGTGCATTTACAATAATCACAAAACTTGGATGACACCTACACCTGGCCTGCGTACTGAATTCATGTGATCTCTTCTTCTCCTTCTATAAAATCAGAATTGCATCAAAGTATGTGCCTATGTAGTATATGTAATATGCAATATAATTGTTCGTATAGGGCTGATCTAGCCGTCGACTTATCGAGTGGTTTAGTACATGAACGAGGTAGTGCAAAGCTGGCTCCAGGAGCAGATCGATTGGATGCTGGCAAGGCGTGCACGTATACAACATGCATCTGCCTCGATTGATTTCTACGGTGGCTGGATGCTTATCGTACATGAAGAATCGATTGATTCCTATAGTGGCTGGATACTTACATACATGAAGACTCGATGTATTCTCGCCGGCTAGAAGCACACATGAGTAACACACGCGCGCGCGAAAGTGGCACAACATGGGTTGGCCGGAGGCGGCGTGACGGGGTGACACGGGAAAATCGGAGGACCTTATCATGGTTCTGAAGGAGACTGGAAGGCGGTGATCAGTTTGTTTCGTCTCTTTCTATCTCAGCGAAAGTCTCCTTCGTCCAAATTGAATTGGATGAAAATAAGCAGGTCCTAGATAACTATGAGAAAGGCATATATGAGAGATTAGTGGAAAGGAGATAATTGCATGAAAGGAGAAATGTGTGTTAATGGGAAGGAAGGGATTGTGTCCCGATTTTCTACAGGATAGATATGCATGAAAGGAAAGATGAATTGCGTTCTGATTTTTTGGAGAGTAAGAAAAAAGAAATGAAATTTGGAAACGTGGAGGAGATCGCGCAAGGGGTGGGGCTGGCGACTTCCTTCGATCGATAGGAGGGGAGGAAACGAACGAACGAACGACGTACGGACTCCTACATTAAGAGTAGAGATTGGGCGTGGATTTATTCAGGGCCGGCCCTGAGGGGGGGCAGGGGGGCGCCCGCCCCGGGCCCCCAATGTCTAAGGGCCCCCATCTAGGTACGTACGTCGGCCTACGACGAGCGCATGTTGCAGTCAGCTAGCTAGCCCACGCCCGGAGCCGTCAAAGCTACGCTGGGCTGGCAACCACCGTACGCAGCTTGGTAGCCCACGCACGATCGAGCACATCAACTCCGTAGGCGAGGGCCCCTGTAGTCATAGGCTCGTACGAGTTGATTGCGTGACGTCCGTCCAGTTTCCTAATTCCCATCTAAAAAGAAGCTCAGAGATCCGATTGTGAGTTCACGTCTTCGAGTATCCCAGCCACGATCATGATCTCTGGACGCGAAGGCGAGTCGCTGTTTCACGGATGAACTCTGTTCTTCCATCTCTACTCTAGGCCAGCGCCAGATTGCGCCATCACCCAGACATCGCCGAGCACATGCCGCAGACGCAATTGCTTCATCGCCAAGCGCTGGATCGGACAATCACCGGCAGCGATTCAACCGATCCAAGGTATTATCGTATTTATGATTTTAAACTACAACAAACATGGCCGCGGTTGCGACACAATTGCCGCTGAAACATTGCCTGCGATGATTTGCATGCAGGTCAAAATCGCGGGATATCACGGGCGATTGCAGGAGATCATGCTGATTTAGGCTAAATTTTGCTGCAAATTTGCCTGCCGCAATTTCTTTCTCCGGCAATTTTAATAGGTGATCATTATCACTAATTGTTTATTGCTAATTAAGTAATTTATCTTCGTCAACATGATGCATGGCTTTTACTGTTAAACTTTTCATGCAAATTTGTTTATTTTCAGCATTGTTTGTAGAAACTGTATTTCATATCAATATTCCTTTTAAATTTATGATAAAAAATACAGACAACAATATTACTATAATTGTTATGTTGCTTATATTAAGGCCCTTATATCCCCGGACAAACTATATATACTAAGGGCCCCTGAGCTTTACTTTCGCCCCGGGCCCCTAAAATCTCAGGACCGGCCCTGGGTTTATAAGACACACGGGCCCATCGGTGAAAATGGGGGGGGGGGGGGGGGGGAGGGCAAATAGAAGAGCGCGTAGTCCTCAACCTGTAAAAACCTGTGCAATGTGCCTGTGCGCGTACCATTTTTGTTAGTTTACTGCTAATTAGCCCTTTTAGCAAAATGACAAGTGGGTCCTATCTAAATAGATTAGATAAATATTTTGGAAATTATGAAATCAATGTCATGTGGGCCACCACCTCCCCTTTTGACTAGTCACATTGACTTGGTCAATTTGGATTTAAATTAAATACAAAATTCTAGAATATTGTTAAAACTTTGGAAATTCATTAAAAATAACCGTAGCTCGGATGAAAATACTTTATACATGAAAGTTGCTCAGAACACCGAGACGGATCCGAATACGCGGTCCGTTTGTCAGCCACATGTCCCTAGCATAGCGAACCTGCAACCTTCCCCCTCTGGTCCGTCTGTCCGAAAACGCGAAACACCGGGAATACTTTTCCGGATTTTTCCCCCCTTCGCCGGTATCGCCTACTACTGCGTTAGGTCACCCCTAGCACCGCGTATTGCCATGTTATGCTTTTTGTTGCTTTGATTTCTCTATTATTTATTTGTGTTCCCCCTCCATTACTTCTTTCCGGTAGACCTCAAGACGGCCGCCGATACCCCGGTGATTGACTACATCGACGATGACCCCTCCTTGCCAGAGCAACCAGGCAAGCCAACCCCCTTGTTCATCCCGATATCGCCTACTCTTTCCCTCTACTGCTTGCATTAGAGTAGTGTTACTGCTTCATCGGTTTGATCCTATACTGCTGCATAGCATGTCCTTGTTACTTCTGTTGTTACCTTTACCTACAATCCTAAATGCTTAGTATAGGTTGCTAGATTATCATTAGTGGCCTTACACTCTTGTCCGTCTGCCATGCTATACTACTGGGTCGTGATCACTTCGGGAGGTGATCATGGGTATATATTATACTTTTACATACTTATGTTATTGTTCGGAGATGGGGGCTGAAGGGGCAGGTGGTTTCATCTAGGTAGTGATGGGCCTGGGTTCCTAACAGCCCCCTGATGGTTACTTTGAGGCGAAGCGACAGGGCAGGTTGCGACCACCTAGGAGACAGGTGGGCCTGGTCCCTAGACGGCGTCTGCAGATACTTCTAATAACATGCTTAGCGAGATCTGGATATTTGATCTGAGTCTGGCCACTGGACTATACACACTAACCAACTACGCGAGAACAGTTATGGGCACTCGACGTCATGGTATTAGCCGAAGCCACGTCAACGACTGAGCGGCGCGCGCCGGATTGGACTGGAACGCATGCTCTTGTATTAGGGAGGCTAGGTCTGCTTACCGGCCGCGTACTCAACGTGCAGGTGTGCAATGGGCGATGGGCTGAGACCCCTGCGCGCATAGGATTTAGACCAACGTGCTGACCTCTCTGTTGTGCTTAGGTAGGGCTGCGACGTGTTGATCTTTCGAGGCCGGGTATGACCTAGGAAAGTGTGCCCGGCCAGAGGGATCGAGCGTGTTGGGTAATATGGTTCACCCCTGCAGGGAAGTTTATCTATTCGAATAGTTGTGTCCCTCGGTAAAAGGACGACCCGGAGTTGTACGTTGACCTTATGACAACTAGAACTGGATACTTAGTAAAACACACCTTTTCAAGTGCCAGATACAACCCGGTGATCGCTCTCTCACAGTGAAAGGATCGAGAAGAGGTGTCTAGAGGGGGGTGAATAGACTTTTAACAAGAAAAGGTTGCACTTTTTATTTTCTTCAAGTTAAGATAGAGTTTTAGCACAAGTTTAAACATTCATAATACATATCAAGCAAGCATGACAAGAGTATATGAGTAGTGGAAAGTAAAGCATGCAATTTACAAGAATGTAAAGGGATGGGATTGGAGTGTGCAAACGCAATTGGAGACACGGAAATTTTTGGTGTGGTTCCGATAGGTGGTGCTATTGTACATCCACGTTGATGGAAACTTCAACCCACGAAGGGTAACGGCTGCGCGAGTCTGCTACCTCTTGAGGACTGCGTTGGTTTTCCCTTGAAGAGAAAAGGGTGATGCAGCAAAGTAGCGTAAGTATTTCCCTCAGTTTTTGAGAACCAAGGTATCAATCCAGTAGGAGACTACACGCAAGTCACCTTGCACCTACACAAACAAATAAGAACCTTGCAACCAACATGATAAAGGGGTTGTCAATCCCTTCGCAGCCACATGCAAACGTGAGATCTGATAGAGATAATAAGATAAATATTTTTGGTATTTTTATGATATAGAATTAAAGTAAAGATTGCAAAGTAAAATAGATTGGAAACTTATATGATGGAAGATAGCACTCATTAGGCACCCCAGGCTTTACACTTTATGCTTCCGGCTCGTATGTTGTGTGGAATTGTGAGCGGATAACAATTTCACACAGGAAACAGCTATGACCATGATTACGCCAAGCTATTTAGGTGAGACTATAGAATACTCAAGCTTGCATGCCTGCAGGTCGACTCTAGAGGATCATGTATATAGGTATCACGTCCGCGACAAGTAGACCGAAACGATTCTGCATCTACTACTATTACTCCAGACATCGACCGCTATCCAGCATGCATCTAGAGTATTAAGTTCATAAGAATAGAGTAACACATTAGGCAAGATGACATGATGTAGAGGGATAAACTCAAGCAATATGATATAAACCCCATATTTTTATCCTCGATGAAAACAATACAATACGTGCCTTGCTGCCCCTGCTGTCACTGGGAAAGGACACCGTAAGATTGAACCCAAATCTAAGCACTTCTCCCATTGCAAGAAAGATCAATCTAGTAGGCCAAACCAAACTGATAATTCGAAGAGACTTGAAAAGATAACAAACCATACATAAAAGTTTTCAGAGAAGAATCAAATATTGTTCATAGATAATCTTGATCATAAACTCACAATTCATCGGATCTTGACAAACACACCGCAAAAAGAATTACATCAAATAGATCTCCAAGAAGATCAAGGATAACTTTGTATTGATATCGAAAGAGAGAGAAGAAGCCATCTAGCTAATTACTATGGACCCGAAGATCTGTGGTAAATTACTCACACATCATCGGAGAGGCTATGTTGTTGATGTAAAATCCATCCGTGATCGATTCCCCCTCCGGCGGAGCTCCGGAAAAGGCCCCAAGATGGGATCTCTTGGGTAGAGAAGGTTGCGGTGGTGGAAATAGGGTTTCGTGGTGCGCATGGATGTTTTTGGGGTATATGGTGAAGGAAATATGCCCTAGAGGCAATAATAAAGTTATTATTTATTTCCTTATATCATGATAAATGTTTATTATTCATGCTAGAATTGTATTAACCAGAAACATAATACATGTGTGAATACATAGACAAACAGAGTGTCACTAGTATGACTCTACTTGACTAGCTCGTTAATCAAAGATGGTTATGTTTCCTAACCATGAACAAAGAGTTGTTATTTGATTAACAGGATCACATCGTTAGGTGAATGATCTGATTGACATGACCCATTCCATTAGCTTAGCACCCGATCGTTTAGTATGTTGCTATTGTTTTCTTCATGACTTATACATGTTCCTATGACTATGAGATTATGCAACTCCCGTTTGCCGGAGGAACACTTTGTGTGCTACCAAACGTCACAACGTAAATGGGTGATTATAAAGGTGCTCTACAGGTGTCTCCAAAGGTACATGTTGGGTTGGCGTATTTCGAGATTAGGATTTGTCACTCCGATTGTCAGAGAGGTATCTCTGGGCCCTCTCGGTAATGCACATCACATAAGCCTTGCAAGCATTGCAACTAATGAGTTAGTTGCGAGATGATGTATTACGGAATGAGTAAAGAGACTTGCGAGTAACGAGATTGAACTAGGTATTGAGATACCGACGATCGAATCTCGGGCAAGTAACATACCGATGATAAAGGGAACAACGTATGTTGTTATGCGGTCTGACCGATAAAGATCTTCGTAGAATATGTAGGAGCCAATATGAGCATCCAGGTTCCGCTATTGGTTATTGACTGGAGACGTGTCTCGGTCATGTCTACATTGTTCTCGAACCCGTAGGGTCCGCACGCTTAAGGTTTCGATGACAGTTGTATTATGAGTTTATGAGTTTTGATGTACCGAAGTTACTTCGGAGTCCCGGATGTGATCACGGACATGACGAGGAGTCTGGAAATGGTCGAGACATGAAGATTGATATATTGGACGGCTATATTCGGACACCGGAAGTGTTCTGGGTGATTTCGGAGAAAACCGGAGAGCCAGAGGGTTACCGGAACCCCCCGGGAGAAGTAATGGGCCATATGGGCCTTAGTGGAAAGAGAGAGGGACAGCCAAAGGTGGGCCGCGCGCCTCCTCCCCCCTGGTCCGAATTGGACTAGGAGAGGGGGGCGGCGCCCCCCTTTCCCTCTCCCTCCCCACTTCCTTCCCCTCCTAGTAGGAGTCCTACTCCTACTAGGAGGAGGAGGACTCCTTGGCGCGCCTATAGGGCCGGCCGGCCTCCTCCCCTTGCTCCTTTATATACGGGGGCAGGGGGCACCCCTAGACACACAAGTTGATCCACGTGATCATATTCTTAGCCGTGTGCGGTGCCCCCTTCCACCATAGTCCTCGATAATATTGTAGCGGTGCTTAGGCGAAGCCCTGCGACAGTAGTGCATCAAGATCGTCACCACGCCATCGTGCTGACGGAACTCTTCCCCGACACTTTGCTGGATCGGAGTCCGGGGATCGTCATCGAGCTGAACGTGTGCTAGAACTCGGAGGTGCCGTAGTTTTGGTGCTTGATCGGTCGGGCCGTGGAGACGTACGACTACATCAACCAAACGCTTCCGTTGTCGATCTACAAGGGTACGTAGATCACACTCTCCCCTCTTGTTGCTATGCATCACCATGATCTTGCGTGTGCGTAGGAAATTTTTTGAAATTACTACGAAACCCAACAGTGGCATCCGAGCCTAGGTTTTATATGTTGATGTTATATGCACAAGTAGAACACAAGTGAGTTGTGGGCGATATAAGTCATACTGCTTACCAGCATGTCATACTTTGGTTCGGCGGTATTGTTGGACGAAGCGGCCCGGACCGACATTACGCGTACGCTTATGCGAGACCGGTTCTCCCGACGTGCTTTGCACATAGGTGGCTTGCGGGTGACAGTTTCTCCAACTTTAGTTGAACCGAGTGTGGCTACGCCCGGTCCTTGTGAAGGTTAAAACAGCACCAACTTGACAAACTATCGTTGTGGTTTTGATGCGTAGGTAAGATTGGTTCTTGCTTATGCCCGTAGCAGCCACGTAAAACTTGCAACAACAAAGTAGAGGACGTCTAACTTGTTTTTGTAGGGCATGTTGTGATGTGATATGGTCAAGACATGATGCTAAAATTTTATTGTATGAGATGATCATGTTTTGTAACCGAGTTATTGGCAACTGGCAGGAGCCATATGGTTGTCGCTTTATTGTATGAAATGCAATCGCGCTGTAATGCTTTACTTTATCACTAAGCGGTAGCGATAGTTGTGGAAGCATAATATTGGCGATACGACAATGATGCTACGATGGAGATCAAGGTGTCGCGCCGGTGACGATGGTGATCACGACGGTGCTTCGAAGATGGAGATCACAAGCACAAGATGATGATGGCCATATCATATCACTTATATTGATTGCATGTGATGTTTATCTTTTATGCATCTTATCTTGCTTTGATTGACGGTAGCATTATAAGATGATCTCTCACTAATTATCAAGAAGTTTTCTCCCTGAGTATGCACCGTTGCGAAAGTTCTTCGTGCTGAGACACCACGTGATGATCGGGTGTGATAGGCTCTACGTTCAAATACAACGGGTGCAAAACAGTTGCACATGCGGAATACTCAGGTTATACTTGACGAGCCAAGCATATACAGATATGGCCTCGGAACACGGAGACCGAAAGGTCGAGCGTGAATCATATAGTAGATATGATCAACATAGTGATGTTCACCAATGAAACTACTCCATCTCACGTGATGATCGGACATGGTTTAGTTGATTTGGATCACGTAATCACTTAGAGGATTAGAGGGATGTCTATCTAAGTGGGAGTGCCTTAAGCAAATTAATTGAACCTAAATTTATCATGAAACTTAGTACCTGATAGTATCTTGCTTGTTTATGCTTGATTGTAGATAGATGGCTCGTGCTGTTGTTCCATTGAATTTTAATGCGTTCCTTGAGAAAGCAAAGTTGAAAGATGATGGTAGCAATTACACGGACTGGGTCCGTAACTTGAGGATTATCCTCATTGCTGCACAGAAGAATTACGTCCTGGAAGCACCGCTGGGTGCCAGGCCTGCTGCTGGAGCAACACCAGATGTTATGAACGTCTGGCAGAGCAAAGCTGATGACTACTCGATAGTTCAGTGTGCCATGCTTTACGGCTTAGAATGGGGACTTCAACGACGTTTTGAACGTCATGGAGCATATGAGATGTTCCAGGAGTTGAAGTTAATATTTCAAGCAAATGCCCGGATTGAGAGATATGAAGTCTCCAATAAGTTCTATAGCTGCAAGATGGAGGAGAACAGTTCTGTCAGTGAGCATATACTCAAAATGTCTGGGTATAATAATCACTTGATTCAATTGGGAGTTAATCTTCCAGATGATTGCGTCATTGACAGAATTCTCCAATTACTGCCACCAAGCTACAAGAGCTTCGTGATGAACTATAATATGCAAGGGATGAATAAGACTATTCCCGAGCTCTTCGCAATGCTGAAAGCTGCGGAGGTAGAAATCAAGAAGGAGCCTCAAGTGTTGATGGTCAACAAGACCACTAGTTTCAAGAAAAAGGGCAAAGGGAAGAAGAAGGGGAACTTCAAAAAGAACGGCAAGCAAGTTGCTACTCAGGAGAAGAAACCCAAACCTGGACCTAAGCCTGAAACTGAGTGCTTCTACTGCAAGCAGACTGGTCACTGGAAGCGGAATTGCCCCAAGTATTTGGCGGATAAGAAGGATGGCAAGGTGAACAAAGGTATATGTGATATACATGTTATTGATGTGTACCTTACTAATGATCGCAGTAGCACCTGGGTATTTGATACTGGTTCTGTTGCTAATATTTGCAACTCGAAACAGGGACTACGGATTAAGCGAAGATTGGCTAAGGACGAGGTGACGATGCGCGTGGGAAACGGTTCCAAAGTCGATGTGATCGCAGTCGGCACGCTACCTCTACATCTACCTTCGGGATTAATATTAGACCTAAATAATTGTTATTTGGTGCCAGCGTTAAGCATGAACATTATATCTGGATCTTGTTTGATGCGAGACGGTTATTCATTTAAATATGAGAATAATGGTTGTTCTATTTATATGAGTAATATCTTTTATGGTCATGCACCCTTAAAGAGTGGTCTATTTTTATTGAATCTCGATAGTAGTGACACACATATTCATAGTGTTGAAGCCAAAAGATGCAGAGTTGATAATGATAGTGCAACTTATTTGTGGCACTGCCGTTTAGGTCATATCGGTGTAAAGCGCATGAAGAAACTCCATACTGATGGACTTTTGGAACCACTTGATTATGAATCACTTGGTACTTGCGAACCATGCCGCATGGGCAAGATGACTAAAACACCATTCTCCGGTACTATGGAGAGCGCAAAAGATTTGTTGGAAATCATACATACAGATGTATGTGGTCCGATGAATATTGAGGCTCGTGGCGGATATCGTTATTTTCTCACCTTCACAGATGACTTAAGAAGATATGGGTATATCTACTTAATGAAACATATGTCTGAAACGTTTGAAAAGTTCAAAGAATTTCAGAGTGAAGTTGAAAATCATCGTAACAAGAAAATAAAGTTTCTACGATCTGATCGTGGAGGAGAATAGTTGAGTTACGAGTTTGGTGTACATTTGAAACAATGCGGAATAGTTTCGCAACTCACGCCACCCGGAACACCACAGTGTAATGGTGTGTCCGAACGTCGTAATCGTACTTTACTAGATATGGTGCGATCTATGATGTCTCTTACTAATTTACCGCTATCATTTTGGGGATACGCTCTAGAGACGGCCGCATTCACGTTAAATAGGGCACCATCAAAATCCGTTGAGACGACGCCTTATGAACTGTGGTTTGGCAAGAAACCAAAGTTGTCATTTCTGAAAGTTTGGGGCTGCGATGCTTATGTGAAAAAGCTTCAACCTGATAAGCTCGAACCCAAATCGGAGAAATGTGTCTTCATAGGATATCCAAAGGAAACTATTGGATACACCTTCTATCACAGATCCGAAGGCAAGACTTTTGTTGCTAAATTCGGAAACTTTCTGGAGAAGGAGTTTCTCTCGAAAGAAGTGAGTGGGAGGAAAGTAGAACTTGACGAGGTAACTGTACCTACTCCCTTATTGGAAAGTAATGCATCACAGAAAACTGTTTCAGTGACACCTACACCAGTTAGTGAGGAAGCTAATGATGATGATCATGAAACTTCAGAACAAGATACTACTGAACCTCGTAGATCAGCCAGAGTGAGATCCGCGCCAGAGTGGTATGGTAATCCTGTCTGGAAGTCATGCTACTAGATCATGATGAACCTACAAACTATGAAGAAGCGATGGTGAGCCCAGATTCCGCAAAATGGCTTGAAGCCATGAAATCTGAGATGGGATCCATGTATGAGAACAAAGTATGGACTTTGGTTGACTTGCCCGATGATCGGCAAGCAATTGAGAATAAATGGATCTTCAAGAAGAAGACTGACGCTGACGTAATATTACTGTCTACAAAGCTCGACTTGTCGCAAAAGGTTTTCGGCAAGTTCAAGGGATTGACTACGATGAGACCTTCTCACCCGTAGCGATGCTTAAGTCTGTCCGAATCATGTTAGGAATTGCCGCATTTTATGATTATGAAATTTTGCAGATGGATGTCAAAACTGCATTCCTGAATGGATTTCTGGAAGAAGAGTTGTATATGATGCAACCAGAAGGTTTTGTTGATCCAAAGGGAGCTAACAAAGTGTGCAAGCTCCAGCGATCCATTTATGGACTGGTGCAAGCCTCTCGGAGTTGGAATAAATGCTTTGATAGTGTGATCAAAGCATTTGGTTTTATACAGACTTTTGGAGAAGCCTGTATTTACAAGAAAGTGAGTGGGAGCTCTGTAGCATTTCTGATATTATATGTGGATGACATATTACTAATTGGAAATGATATAGAATTTCTGGATACCATAAAGGGATACTTGAATAAGAGTTTTTCAATGAAAGACCTCGGTGAAGCTGCTTACATATTAGGCATTAAGATCTATAGAGATAGATCAAGACGCTTAATTGGACTTTCACAGAGCACATACCTTGACAAAGTTTTGAAGAAGTTCAAAATGGATCAAGCAAAGAAAGGGTTCTTGCCTGTGTTAAAAGGTGTGAAGTTGAGTAAGACTCAATGCCCGACCACTGAAGAAGATAGAGAGAAAATGAAAGATGTTCCCTATGCTTCAGCCATAGGCTCTATCATGTATGCAATGCTGTGTACCAGACCTGATGTGTGCCTTGCTATAAGTCTAGCAGGGAGGTACCAAAGTGATCCAGGAGTGGATCACTAGACAGCGGTCAAGAACATCCTGAAATACCTGAAAAGGACTAAGGATATGTTTCTCATATATGGAGGTGACAAAGAGCTCATCGTAAAAGGTTACGTTGATGCAAGCTTTGACACTGATCCGGACGATTCTAAATCGCAAATCGGATACGTGTTTACATTAAACGGTGGAGCTGTCAGTTGGTGCAGTTCTAAACAAAGCGTTGTAGCGGGATCTACATGTGAAGCGGAGTACATAGCTGCTTCGGAAGTAGCAAATGAAGGAGTCTGGATGATGGAGTTCATATCCGATCTAGGTGTCATACCTAGTGCATCGGGTCCAATGAAAATATTTTGTGACAATACTGGTGCAATTGCCTTGGCAAAGGAATCCAGATTTCACAAGAGAACCAAGCACATCAAGAGACGCTTCAATTCCATCTGGGATCTAGTCCAGGTGGGAGACATAGAGATTTGCAAGATACATACAGATGTGAATGTTGCAGACCCGTTAACTAAGCCTCTTCCACGAGCAAAACATGATCAACACCAAAGCTCCATGGGTGTTAGAATCATTACTGTGTAATCTAGATTACTGACTCTAGTGCAAGTGGGAGACTGAAGGAAATATGCCCTAGAGGCAATAATAAAGTTATTATTTATTTCCTTATATCATGATAAATGTTTATTATTCATGCTAGAATTGTATTAACTGGAAAGATAATACATGTGTGAATACATAGACAAACAGAGTGTCACTAGTATGCCTCTACTTGACTAGCTCGTTAATCAAAGATGGTTATGTTTCCTAACCATGAACAAAGAGTTGTTATTTGATTAACGGGATCACATCATTAGGTGAATGATCTGATTGACATGACCCATTCCATTAGCTTAGCACCCGATCGTTTAGTATGTTGCTATTGCTTTCTTCATGACTTATACATGTTCCTATGACTATGAGATTATGCAACTCCCGTTTGCCGGAGGAACACTTTGTGTGCTACCAAACGTCACAACGTAAATGGGTGATTATAAAGGTACTCTACAGGTGTCTCCAAAGGTACATGTTGGGTTGGCGTATTTCGAGATTAGGATTTGTCACTCCGATTGTCGGAGAGGTATCTCTGGGCCCTCTCGGTAATGCACATCACATAAGCCTTGCAAGAATTGCAAATAATGAGTTAGTTGCGAGATGATGTATTACGGAACGAGTAAAGAGACTTGCCGATAACGAGATCGAACTAGGTATTGAGATACCGACGATCGAATCTCGGGAAAGTAACATACCGATGACAAAGGGAACAACGTATGTTGTCATGCGGTCTGACCGATAAAGATCTTCGTAGAATATGTAGGAGCCAATATGAGCATCCAGGTTCCGCTATTGGTTATTGACCGGAGACGTGTCTCGGTCATGTCTACATTGTTCTCGAACCCGTAGGGTCCGCACGCTTAAGGTTTCGATGACAGTTATATTATGAGTTTATGAGTTTTGATGTACCGAAGTTAGTTCGGAGTCCCGAATGTGATCACGGACATGACGAGGAGTCTCGAAATGGTCGAGACATGAAGATTGATATATTGGACGGCTATATTCGGACACCGGAAGTGTTCCGGGAGATTTCGGAGAAAACCGGAGAGCCGGAGGGTTACCGGAATCCCCCCGGGAGAAGTAATGGGCCATATGGGCCTTAGTGGAAAGAGAGAGGGGCAGCCAAAGGTGGGCCGCGCGCCTCCTCCCCCCCTGGTCCGAATTGGACTAGGAGAGGGGGGGCGGCGCCCCCCTTTCCCTCTCCCTCCCCACTTCCTTCCCCCTCCTAGTAGGAGTCCTACTCCTACTAGGAGGAGGACTCCTCCTTGGCGCGCCTATAGGGCTGGCCGGCCTCCTCCCCTTGCTCCTTTATATACGGGGGCAGGGGGCACCCCTAGACACACAAGTTGATCCACGTGATCATATTCTTAGCCGTGTGCGGTGCCCCCTTCCACCATAGTCCTCGATAATATTGTAGCGGTGCTTAGGCGAAGCCCTGTGACGGTAGTGCATCAAGATCGTCACCACGCCGTCGTGCTGACGGAACTCTTCCCCGACACTTTGCTGGATCGGAGTCCGGGGATCGTCATCGAGCTGAACGTGTGCTAGAACTCGGAGGTGCTGTAGTTTCGGTGCTTGATCGGTCGGGCCGTGGAGACGTACGACTACATCAACCAAACGCTTCTGTTGTCGATCTACAAGGGTACGTAGATCACACTCTCCCCTCTCGTTGCTATGCATCACCATGATCTTGCGTGTGCGTAGGAATTTTTTTGAAATTACTACAAAACCCAACATATGGATATATATAGGAGGAAGAAGGAGGTTGGTGGAGCTGCGAGGGGACCGCGAGGGTGGGGGCGCACCCAGGGGGCAGGCGTGCCTCCCTGCCTCGTGGCCTCCTTGCTCCTTTCTTGATGTCTACTCCAAGTCCCCTGGATCATGTTTGTTCCAAAAATAACTCTCCCGAAGGTTTCATTCCGTTTGGATTCCGTTTATATTCCTTTTCTGCGAAACACTGAAATAGTCAAAAAAAAACAATTTGTACTGGGCCTTGGGTTAGTAGGTTAGTCCCAAAAATAATATAAAAGTGTATAATAAATCCCATTAAACATCCAAAATAGATAATATAATAGCATGGAACAATCAAAATTTATAGATACGTTGGAGACGTATCAAGCATCCCCAAGCTTAATTCCTGCTCGTCCTCGAGTAGGTAAATGATAAAAATAGAATTTTTGATGTGGAATGATACCTAGCATAATTCTCAATGTAATTTTCTTTATTGTGGCATGAATATTCAGATATGAGAGATTCAAGAAAAAAGTTTAATATTGACATAAACTAATAATACTTCAAGCATACTAACTAAGCAATCATGTCTTCTCAAAATAACATGGCCAAAGAAAGTTCATCCCTACAAAATCATATAGTTTGTTCATGCTCCATTTTCGTCACACAAGAATGCTCTCATCATGCACAACCCCGATGACAAGCCAAGCAATTGTTTCATACTTTAGTAATCTCAAACTTTTTTCAATTTTCACGCAATACATGAGCGTGAGCCATGGATATAGCACTATGGGTGGAATAGAATATAATGATGGGGGTTATGTGGAGAAGAAAAAAAAGGAGAAAGTCTCACATCGACGCGACTAATCAACGGGCTAGGGAGATGCCCATCAATTTATGTCAATGGAAGGAGTAGGGATTGCCATGCAACGGATGCACTAGAGCTATAAATGTATGAAAGCTCAACAAAAGAAACTAAGTGGGTGGGCATCCAACTTGCTTGCTCACGAAGACCTAGGGCATTTGAGGAAGCCCATTGTTGGAATATACAAACCAAATTCTATAATGAAAAATTCCCACTAGTATATGAAAGTGAAAAAACAAGAGAGTCTCTATCATAAAGATCATGGTGCTAGTTTGAAGCAGAAGTGTGGAAAAAAGGATAGTTGCATTGTCCCTTTTTATTTCTCTTTTTTGGGCCTTTTTTGGCCTTCCCTTTTTTGGGGAAAATGCTCTATTAATGATGATTATCACCCTTCTATTTATTTACAACTCAATGATTACAACTCGATACTAGAACAAAATATGACTCTTTATGAATGCCTCCGGCGGTGTACCGGGAAGGGCAATGAATCAAGAGTGACATGTATGATAAATTATGCATGGTGGCTTTGCCACAGATACGATGTCAACTACATGATCATGCAAGGAAATATGACAATGATGAAGCGTGTCATAAATGAAACGGTGGAAAGTTGCATGGCAATATATCTCGGCATGGCTATGGAGATGTCATAATAGGCAGGTATGGTGGCTGTTTTAAGGAAGATATAAGGAGGTTTATGTGTGATAGAGTGTATCATATCACGGGGTTTGGATGCACCGGCAAAGTTTGCACCAACTCTCAAGGTGAGAAAGGGCAATGCACGGTACCAAAGAGGCTAGCAATGATGGAAAGGTGAGAGTGGGTATAATCCATGGACTCAACATTAGTCATAAAGAACTCACATACTTATTGCAAAAATCTACAAGTCATCAAAAACCAAGCATTACGCACATGCTCCTAGGGGGATAGATTGATAGGAAAAGACCATCGCTCGTCCCCGACCACCACTCATAAGGAAGACAATCAAAGAACACCTCATGTTTCAAATTTGTTACACAACAGTTACCATACGTGCATGCTACGGGACTTGCAATCTTCAACACAAGTATTTCTCAAATTCAAAACTACTCAACTAGCACAACTCTAATATCACCATCTTTATATCTCAAAACAATTATCAAGTATCAAACTTCTCATAGTATTCAATGCACCTTTTTATGAAAGTTTTTATTATACCAATCTTGGATGCCTATCATATTAGGACCAATTTTATAGCAAAAGAAAATTACCATGCTATTCTAAATGACTCTCAAAATAATATAAGTGAAGCATGAGAGATCAATAATTTCTATAAAATAAAACCACCACCGTGCTCTAAAAGATATAAGTGAAGCACTGGAGCAAAATTATCTAGCTCAAAAGATATAAGTGAAGCACATAGAGTACTGTAATAAATTCCGATTCATGTGTGTCTCTCCCAAAAGGTGTGTACAGCAAGGATGATTGTGGTAAACTAAAAAGTAAAGAGTCAAATCATACAAGACCCTCCAAGCAAAACACATATCATGTGGTGAATAAAAATATAGCCTCAAGTAAAGTTACCGATGGACGAAGACGAAAGAGGGGATGCCTTCCAGGGCATCCCCAAGCTTAGGCTTTTGGTTGTTCTTGAATTTTACCTTGGGGTGCCTTGGGCATCCCCAAGCTTAGGCTATTGTCACTCCTTATTCCACAATCCATCAAATCTTTACCCAAAACTTGAAAACTTCACAACATAAAACTCAACAAAAAATCTCATGAGCTCCGTTAGTATAGGAAAACAAAACCCCACTTAAGGTACTGTAATGAACTCATTCTTTATTTATATTGGTGTTAAAACTACTGTATTCCAATTTCTCTATGGTTCATACCCTCCGATACTAGCCATAGATTCATCAAAATAAGCAAACAACACATGAAAAACAGAATCTATCAAAAAAAGAACAGTCTGTAGTAATCTGTAGGTTTCTAATAATTCTGTAACCCCAAAAATTATGAAATAAATTAGTGGATGTGAGGAATTTGTCTATTAATCATCTGCAAAAATAATCAACCTAATCGCACTCTCCAGTAAACAATGGCAGCAAATCTCGTGAGCGCAAAAGTTTCTGTTTTTTACAGTAAGATCGCAAAAACTCCCCCCAAGTCTTCCCAAAGGTTCTACTTGGCACAAATACTAATTAAAAGCATAAAACCACATCTAAACAGAGGATAGATGAATTATTTATTACTAAACAGAACCAAAAAGCAAGAATCAAAAATAAAATTGGGTTACCTCCCAACAAGCGCTATCGTTTAACGCCCCTAGCTAGGCATGAAAGCAAGAATAGATCTAGGTATTATCATCTTTGGTTTGCAATCCATAAGTGGATCTCATAATAGATTCATAAGGTAATTTAATTTTCTTTCTAGGAAAGTGTTCCATGCCTTTCCTTAACGGAAATTGGAATCTAATATTCCCCTCTTTCATATCAATAATTGCACCAATCGTTCTAAGGAAAGGTCTACCAAGAATAATGGGGCATGTAGGATTGCAATCAATATCAAGAAGAATGAAATCTATAGGGCACATAATTTCTATTTGCAACAATAAGAACATCATTAATCCTTCCCATAGGTTTCTTAATAGTGGAATCCGCGAGGTGCAAATTTAAAGAACAATCATAAAATTCACGGAAACCTAACACATCAGGCAAAGTTTTTAGAATCGTGGAAATGCTAGCACCCAGATCACATAAAGCATAGCATTCATGAGCTTTAATTTTAATTTTAATAGTAGGTTCCCACTCATCATGAAGATTTCTAGGGATAGAAACTTCTAATTCAAGCTTGTCTTCATAAGATTGCATTAAAGCATCAATGATATGTTTGGTAAAAGCTTTATTTTGACTATAAGCAAGCAGAGAATTTAGCACGGATTGTAACAAGGAAATACAATCTATCAAAGAGCAATTATCATAATTAAATCCCTTGAAATCCAAAATAGTGGGTTCATTGCTAAGTAAAGTTTTGACCTCTTCAATCCCACTTTTATTAATTTTTGCATCAAGATAAAAAAACTGAGAATCATTGGACGCCTTTTAACTAAAGTTGACTCATCTCCAGTCCCGTCATTATCAAGATTCATATTGCAAACAAAGATTTAATAGGAGACACGTCAATCACTTTTAGATATTCATCCTTATTATCATCAAAACTAGAAGAACATGCTTTTATAAAGCAATCCTTTTTTGCACGCATCCTAGCGGTTCTTTCTTTGCACTCATCAATGGAAATTCTCATGGTTTTGAGAGACTCATTGATATCATGCTTAGGTGGAATAGATCTAAGTTTCAAAGAATCAACATCAAGAGAAATTCTATCCATGTTCCTAGCCAACTCGTCAATCTTAGACAATTTTTCTTCAATCAAAGCATTGAAGCTCTTTTGCAAACTAATAAATTCTTTAATACTAGATTCAAAATCAGAGGGCATCTTATTATAATTTCCATAAGAATTGTTGTAGGAATTAACATAATTATTACAGGAATTACTAGGATATGGCCTAAGATTAATGTTTCCTCTATACGCGTTGTTACCAAAATTATTCCTACCAACAAAATCCACAGCCATAGATTCATTATTATTCTCAATCAAAGTAGACAAAGGCATATCATTAGGATGAGAAGAAACACTCTTATTAGCAAACAATTTCATAAGTTCATCCATCTTTCCACTCAAAGCATTAATTTCTTATATAGCATGAACCTTTTTACTAGTAGATCTTTTGGTGTGCCATTGAGAATAATTAACCATAATATTATCTAGGAGTTTGATAGCTTCCCCTAAAGTGATTTCCATAAAAGTGCCTCCCGCGGCCAAATCTAAAAGATTTCTAGAAGCAAAATTCAATCCAGCATAAAAAATTTGTATTATCATCCATAAATTCAAACCATGAGTAGGGCAATTGCGAATCATTAATTTCATCCTCTCCCAAGATTGTGCAACATGCTCATTATCTAGTTGCTTAAAGTTCATAATATCGTTTCTAAGAGAGATGATCTTAGCGGGAGGAAAATACTTAGAGATGAAAGCATCTATGCACTTATTCCAAGAATCAATACTATTTTTAGGCAAAGAAGAAAACCAAGTTTTAGCACGATCTCTAAGCGAAAACAGGAATATCTTCAATTTAACAATGTCATTATCGACATCTTTCTTCTTTTGCATATCACACAAATCAACAAAGTTGTTTAGATGGGTAGCGACATCTTCACTAGGGAGGCCAGAAAATGGATCTTTCATGACAAGATTCAGCAAAGCAGTATTAATTTCACAAAATTCATCATCGCTAAGGGAGCAATCAGAGTGCTAATAAAATCATTATTGTTGGTATTGGAAAAATCAAACAATTTAGTATTATTTTGAGCCATCGTGATAAACAATCCAACGCACAAGCACACAAGAAGCGAGCGAAAAATAGGCGAACGAAAAAAGAGGGCGAATAAAACGGCAAGGGTCACTACAAAAAAAAGACACATCCGTGACATTTTGGGCCGAACAATTTTTTTTGTCATAGATATGACACTTCTATGACGATAATTGTGACAAAACCCGGTATCATCATAGATGTAGTGGGCTCCTACTTCTATGACAAAAAATCATGACAGAAAATGGGCTTTTCATCCTGGGCGGGCAGGAGACGCAGCTGCATGACATTCTTTGGGCCATCCATGACAGAAAAAACCGTGATAGAAGCGAGGGCGAGGAAAATTTCGGGGAGTTCCCGGTTACGGTGGGAGGTCAGGGGCCGAGCGATGCACGTTTCTCTCGTACATGTACGCGCGTGTGTGCGAGGCGTTGGCTCTAATTGAACCCGAGCGAGGCGTTGGGCTCTAACTGAACCCAAGAGATTGCACTGCAGGCTACGCGTTACTGAACCCGAGCGATCGATCGATGGTTGTTAACTGAACCTGATCGAGCGATTCCTTCGTTACTGCTGCTAA
The DNA here is from genome assembly GCF_003073215.2 of Triticum urartu. Lineage (NCBI taxonomy): Eukaryota > Viridiplantae > Streptophyta > Magnoliopsida > Poales > Poaceae > Triticum > Triticum urartu. The sequence goes on from NC_053026.1 coordinate 13,940,743, forward strand.
CTGAAGCTGATCGATGCTGCCTCTGGGATGAACAGTGAGCGTTGCGGGGGGTTTTGGATGAACAGTGAGCGGTGGCGTTTCCTCTGGATGAACAGGACCCCGTGGTGTGGTGGAGGGCTGGATGAACAGTAGACGGTGGAGGGGTTCCCGTGGAGGGGTGCTTGAACAGGACCCCGTGGTGTGGAGGGCTGGATGAACAGTAGACGTTGGAGGGGTGCCCGTGTGGAGGGGTGGTTGAACAGTAGCCGGTGGAGTAGCGCGCGGTGGAGGCTGGATGAACAGGAGCCCGTGGAGGCTGGAGGAGGTCGACGGTAGCCCGTGGAGGCTGGAGGCGGTCGACAATGGAGATGAATAGTATCCCGTGGAGTCCCGTTTTGCGGTACGCCACACCCCTCCCGATGAACAGGACCCCCGTTTTGACCGTAGCGCTCCAACACAAGTTCGTTTCATCCGTTTTGCGGTACGCCACACCCCTCCCGATCAACAGGACCCCCGTTTCGACCGTAGGAGGTCTGTTTCGTCCGTTTTGAGGTACGCCAGACCCCTCCCGATGAACAGGATCCCGTTTCGAACGTGGCCGGTCAAACACAAGGCCATTTCCTCCGTTCTGCCGTACACCAGGCCTCGTTTCCATCGCCTGTTCCGTCCAAGCCCTCCCGATGAACACGACCACGCATTCTGTTCCGACCCAGTCGGTTGGCTCCCATGCGTTCTATTTCCTCTCGATGAACACGAGCATTCCATTGACTCCCAATGAACATGACGCATTCCGTTGCATCCCTATGAACACGACGACGACAATGTTTCTCCGTTCCGATCCAGCAATGTCAACGAGCCCTCGCCGTACGTATGCGCGAGAAGGCGTTCGAGACCCTGCCCGTATGTACACATACGTGGCCGTATTTTCTTTCTTGCACCCTGGCCGCTGTACGTACGTGTACATGCTACGTGCGCGCCTCTACTACGACACGTGCGTGCCTCTACATCCACTAGTATATATGTACATACACGTTCGCGACCAGAATGACAATGCTATGTACGCTTCGACCAGGTGGGTCCCGACTGTCAGGCACTTCCTTACGTATGAAGATGTAGCTGGTGGGTCCCAACAGTCAGAGGGGGGGGCGAATCGTTTTTTTGCCCGGACGCACTTCCTTGCATGCGAAGGTGTAGCTGGTGGGTCCTAGCAGTCTGGGGGAACGTTTTTTTCGCGAAATACGGTGGCCCGTCCTGTGGGTCCCCGCTGTCACATGGAGGAATAATTATTTTGCGCGTAATAAGGAGGCACTTCCTTGCTGAGGCCGTGGACCCAGCTGTCAGCGTCTCCACGCACATTACTCTTCCAATGTAAGTCGGTCGTTGACCACATTGACCACGCCGCGCCGAGAGCACACTACAAGAAATATGTCAACTAGTGACCTTCTATCAGTGACCCTGGAAGAATTGGTCATAGATCTGTGACCATTTGATACCAATTGGTCAAAAGCTGTTCGGGGGGCTCCAAACCCTAAACCATTGCGACCATTTTGGTTAGAAAGGTCGTAATTTCCTTACACGAATGGTCATAAAGCAGACAGCACTAGTCCGCTGCCTTATTTCTAGCCGATCATGACCAATATAGATGGTCATAACCTTGTAAAATTGTGGTGGATTGGTATGACTTGGCGCCACCTCATCAGTTTTGCCTATGTGTCATGTCCATGTGTCAATTTTTTCCCTAGGTTGTGAAGCAACCTATATTTCTGTCATTCCCAAAATTCCCAAAAAAATCTCATAAATTCTTTGGGTCATATCTTCATCAAATATGTAAAAATACTTCCTTGCCTAGTTCAAAACTAATTCAACAATATTCATTTTCCTATTCTGTTCACAATAGCACTTTATGAAGGAAGTGCTATTTATATATTCTTGATTGCCCTCAGAATTTTTGGGCACTCTTTCCTATCCAAATCATTACCGCATGACAAAATTCAGCTCCATTTCCCTAGCAAATCTTCCTCGACAAATTTCCAAAAAATTTGTCCACCTAGAAGCATTGTGAAGGAAGAACCTTTTTTATATATCGAAATGACATGAAATTTATACAGTTCCTTCATATGCCCAAATTATCACCCTCCTTCAAATTTTAGCTCAGTCAAATCATCTATGTGAGCCCAGGTTCAATTTATATTTTATGGCCAAATTGGCACGTTGCAAAGCAAGTGTTATCTAGACCCCTCCTATTACCCTCAAACTTTTTGGGCACTCTTCCATACCCAAATCATTGACACATGATAATATTCAGCTCAATTTTCCTAGTAAATATTTCTCTGGAAATTTCCAAAGTTTCTACCTCGAGAGAAGCTTTGTGAAGTAAGTACTAGCTAGGCTTACCCAAATGATCTGAAAATTTACCAGCACATGACCATACCTATGTAACTTACCTACACCAATTTTGAGCTCATTTCATTCATCCAATCTCTCTCACTAGTTTTCCCAAGTTTCTGTCCATAGAAGAGCACTGTGAAGGAAGTACTACTTTGGCATGTCCAAATGGTATCAGTTTTCTAAAATGCTTTGCGATGCCCAAATAACCATCCTCCACCAAATTTCAGCTCAATCCATTCATTATTTTGAGCCCAGCTTCAACATTCATATTTTTGTCCAGCGTGGTACTTTGCAAAGCAAGTACCACCTAGGATCCTCCTTTTGAGCTAAAAAATTGTGAAGACATTCTCCTTAGTAGATGATCACCCTCAGCCAAGACTCACGCCCATTGGCCATGTGCATTTCCCGTACCGCTAATCAAACACTTGGCTGCTAATTCATCTTTGAGCATAGGTCAGTCTCCTCGTGAGACTCTTCTGTTGTAATTTTCTTCCTGCCACCTACCTAGGGAGTGCCCAACCCACTAGACATGCCTAGGCCTCCCAGAACACATGTCAACTCCAAGGTCACGCGGTGACCACGCGATGGGCATGCGAGTTTACGCACTTTGGAGTTGGGGCCATGGGCCACATCCAAACCTCGATGATTGGCCACGAAACCATGTATTTATGATTAAATAGATACTTATGTAACTAGAAATGATTTTTGGAAAAAAATAAAGAGCAAACAATAAGGTAGATGCAGTTCAAAATTGACCCGCTTCCTGCTGAATCGGCAGAAATTTGTCTTTTTCACAAGTGGTGGATCAAAACTTTTGACACCAAATCATTTTGTCAATTATGCATTAAATATGTCGTAATATTTTATAAAAATGATTTGGTCCAATTTTGCAACAAATATATGGTAGGTCCTTCACAAAAAGAACTCAATTCGGGCACTCGGAAAATGGAAAATGAATTTTCCCTGCAAAGAAAATAAAAATTCCCTTAGGCAACATTGTTTGGAATTCCAATATGCACCCTTGTGCACAATATGAGATCATTTGAACAAACTATGCCATGAATGTGGCCATAAGATTGATCATTTGGCTTGAAAGCCATGAATCTTCACGCATGATAGCTCATTTCTGAGAACATTTTTTTAAATTAATTGCCGTATTACAAGTTTTTTTATTTTTCCTGGTAACTTTGCCACATATAATGACACAATGCGAAGATTTTCCAATTTTTTGATTTTTTTTGATTTTTTATCTCCGTTTCAAAATGCGGTCAAAACAACGGGAATGACCGTTCCTAGCTAGTGGTTGAATCTTGGAATTTTTTGATGTTTCTCTGATTAAATAGATACTTATGTACCTATAAATGATTTTTGGAAAAAAATAAAGAGCAAACTACAAGGCAGCTACAGTTCAAATTTGACCCTCTTCCAACTGAATCGGCGGAAATTTTTCTTTTTTACGAGAGGTAGATCAAAAATTTTTACACCCAATCATTTTGTCATTTGTGCATTAAATATGTCCTAGTATTTTATAAAATTGATTTGGTCCAATTTTGCAACAATTATTTGGGAGGTCCTTCACAAAAAAACCTCCTTTTGGGCACTCGAAAAATGGAAAATGGTTTTTTCGTCTAAAGAAAATGAAAACTTCCTTAGGCAACATTGTTTTTCATTCCAATATGCACCCTTGTGCACAATATGATATCATTTGAACAAACTATGCCATGAATGTGGCCATAAGATTGAGCATTTGGGTTGAAAGCCATGAATCTTCACACATGATAGCTCATTTCTAAGAACACTTTTTTTAAATAATTACTGTATTACAAGTTTATTATTTTTCCTGGTAAATTTATCACATATAATGACACAATGCGAAGATTTTTGAATTTTTTGAATTTTTTATGGCCGTTTCAAAATGCGGTCAAAATGGTGGGCATGACCGTTCGTAGCTAGGGGTTTAATCTTGCAAATATTTTGGAATATCTCTAATGAAATAGATAATTATCTACCTATAAATGATTTTTGGAAAAAAATAAAGAGCAAACTATAAGGTAGTTGCAGTTCAAATTTGACCCTCTTTCAAACGAATCGGCGGAAATTTGTCTTTTTCATGAGAGGTGGATCAAAACTCCTGACACCCAACCAGTTGGTCAATTATACATTAAATATGGCATAATATTTTAGAAAAATGATTTGGTCCAATTTTGCAACAAATATATGGTAGATTCTTCAAAAAAAACTTATTTTGCGCACTAAAAAATGGAAAATGGCTCTTTTGTGCAATGAAAGTGAAAACCCCCAAATCAATATTGTTTGTCATCCCAAGATACACACATGTGCACACTATTGGTTCATTTTAGCAAACTATAAGTGGTTAATATGTTGAATGTTTACCCTGAGTTAGAGGGTGAAAATTATAAGAGAAACAAAAGAAAAAACAAAACTACCGAAGCTTAATTCTGATTGGTGGAATCACTAGTGGCTTGGATCGATGACCTGGCAAACATCAGTCTGTCCATCCATCCATCGATCCATCCCATCCGACGGCAGCAAGCCCCCCCTCTCTCGCAAACCCCACCCAACCCTTCTCTCGCGCGCGAACCCCATCCGTCCATCGATCCAGCCCGCCTCTCTCTCCCTCTTGCGTGAACCCTAGCTATCAGCTCCTCCCTGCCGCCGCCACCTCCATCGCCCGATCCTGGTGACCTCAGGCCGGAATCGACGGCGCCCAGCACTCCAACAGGACCCCCACGCTCCGCTCCTCCCTCCTGTCCGGCGAGATCTGGCGAGGGCTTCGTTCGCCGCCTCCCTCTCTCTCCCTCTCTCCGATCCAGATCTAGTCCCTCTGCCGCCGCCCCCTCCTCCCCCTCGTTGGCCATCGCAACACGCCTACAACTCTCATTGTACCCGCATGAACGCGCCCGCACGCCTCCCCTCCTGCATGCCTCGATCCCATCGACCCAATGCCAGGCCCAGCGCGCACCGCCGTGAGGACGAATCTGGGGAAGATGGTGGCCGTGTTCTACCAAGCCGGCCATGGAGACGGTGGCCCTCTCCGCCGGTGACGTGCCAGCACGCGGTCCTCGCCAACCCGCTCAGCCCCGACGAGGCGACGCGGCACCCCGCGGAGTCGGCCCTCGCGCAGTGCGAGCCCCACCCCGGGTTCTGCTCCTACCTCCTGGTAAGCGGCCCCATTCCCGCCTCTCCCCCCCTCATTCTCTCTAGGGTTTTTCCTCCTCCGGCACGATCAACTGGCGATTGGGGCGGTGCTATGGGTCCGAGCCCACTGACTTGTTGATCTGGTGCTTCTAGAGGAGATCATCTCCGCGAGGGGCTCGTCCTGCCATGAGGACGTGAGCCTGCTCGCCACGGTTTATTTTAAGAACATCATCGACCGCTACTGGCGGACTTGTCTCTGCCTAAGCTTCCTACTGTCAACGGTGGTGTTATAATACTTGTATATATATTGTATATATACTCTGTGCGCTAGAATATCATCATGTTGTTTTCTTCGAGTCGTCGTCTATTATATCATCATGCTTCCTATTGTCAATGTTGTGGTGTTATAATCCTTGTATATATACTTGTACATATACTCTGTGCGCTAGAATACCATCATGCTGTTTTCCTCGATTCGTTGTCTTGTTGATAGTTCTGACATAACACTCTGGAGAAAAATAGCTGATGATTTCAAATAGGAAGCAACAATAGCTGATCCACTTGTTATTGTGGTTCACCGGTTATATTAGGAAATGCAGCCGATCTTGCTATTGTGAGGTTCCTGCTTTAAGTTCCTTGTGACAGAGGTTTCCCTGCAGCCATTACTATAACCGGGTTCATGGCTTTCACTTTTGAAGAGGGGCAGCCGGCCAGGTTCGCTAGCAGTGAATTGATAACTAACTTAGCTTGGTTCTGATTCTTTAGACACTCATGTTATTTATCTAACTACTGAATCTCTTTGAACCTTGCAGAGTAATGCACTTAAGGAGTTGCATCAAAGGTGTCGTTGGTGCCTGGTGTCCTCGTTAAGCTCCTTCAACATATGAACACGGATGTCAAAGTCGCAGGAGAGCATCGGTCGTCCCTTCTTTAGGTTGTCGGCATTGTGCCAGCACTTTCAGGGAGTGATCTTTTTGTCCCTTCCCGAGGAACAACATGATCTCATCTTGAGCAACAAGATTCAGTTAGAGCAGCCTCTGATTCTTCCCGTTTGTTGCCTTGCCTTCCAGTTGTGGTAGCTCTAGTGCGAGGTCGGCGTCTTCTCCGGGGCTGATGGGTCGGCGCTGTTCGGGATGGGCAACACCAGTGTCATCGCCGCCATCTACAACCCCCGAGAGATAGTCGCTTTTTCTTTACATGTGTGGTTTGCTACTGTTGTTTCGTTTGGGTTGGGTTGGTTCCAGCAGGGAGATGTTCTGCTTGTTTTTGAGCTACTGCCACTTTTTTAGCTACTGCCACTTGTTTTTGTCGGTAATCTGAGCACTTGTTAGTTTAGTCAGGTAGGTGATTAGAGTGAAATGATCCTGTAGGAGGTCCTGGACGATGATGTGCAAACAATTATTTTCTCTAGCATTAGTATGTCAAATTTGTCTAAGTTAGTACATGAGGATTCTGCTAGTTGACATACTAATGTTGGTCAACGAGTGATGCTTCATAGCGGACAACTATTGGTTTTAATATGCAAACAACAACAGTGCCAGAGATGCTATGTAATAATTAATGTGTACTTTTTGAAAGTTCTTGCTTACATTAGTGTCTCTTATTTCTTTTCTAATTAATATCTCATTTTTGTTCTAGTTAATGTGTAACTGAGAATGAACATACTTCTCTCTTTTTAGACTTCTAGATTGCACAAGTAGAACGATCTGCTCTAGTTTAAACAAGTTGGGATCCATCAATATAATAGGACTTTGTTTGCATTTCACCTAGCTTGTAACCAATATCCTTATTGCTAATTTACCTCAAGTTTATCTAACATGGTTGAAATGAGTGCTGTAAAGTTTCATGTCTAAGCTCAATTTTTATCCTAAGTCCTGAAGTAATTATTTTGGTTACATCATAGTTTGCTGAGAATATTAACTTGAACATTGTATGTATGCCCTGATGCATGTACACACACGGTTCAGCAAATATCGAGCTGCAGCAAAACAACCTGGAGCTAGAGAACATCAAGGATAAGATCAAGGAAGTTCTTGCCTTGTTGGCAACATTGTGAGGTTCGTGCATCATTAGGATTGCTTGAGTGATCTCAGTACTGTCATTGTGATGTTCCTAACCTCCCTCTTTTCGCTATCCAGATCATGACCAAGCATGACAAGAAGGGAGGCTCGTCAACCACCTACCAGCACACCTATCATGACCGATGATGAGACGCTGAAGTTGCGCTTCTTGTTTGTACATTCCTTGCATGGTTGGTGTCATGGAGATATGCACATGCCATGTGTTGTATGACCTCTCTGTTTTTGTTTCTTGTCATATGTACTTATCCGTTGGCTTGTCCCTGATGTTATACCCACATGGACTATCATATTGGTGGTTGGCTAACGAATTGCATTGCAAATATACTGTTCTTCATCGCCTAATGCTTTTGGTTGCCGATAACAGGACCTATAGTTAGTAAACCTGCAATTAGCAAGTTATGTTTATGGTCTATCATGCTGAAATACAAAAAATGTTTTGTGTCACATGCTTAACAGACTTTGAACTATATACCTAGTTTAGCTATAGAGAAAAATGCACCTGGTTCTTTAACACATTGAACTATTCATCCTACCTACTCAAACTACCATCAGTATCCAACAAACAGCTATGGAAATAATTTTTGCCATCAATCCTTTATTTTAAACAAGTATTAATATTTTGGTAGGACAAAAAGTTGCAAATTCTGATGATGGTTTATGTTCCTTCTTTTAGGTTATGAGAGATGATGCTGGAGAGATGCCCTTCCTGTAGGTCTGCACATAAGCGGAAGTTCCTGGGTATGCAAGATTCGATGGTTAAACTGGTTGATGTGATGTGAATGAGTGTATGGAAACTGTTTGTTGTGATGTGAATGAGTGTCTGTAGTTTCACGTGTTCTGTTCTGTATAGCATATTGTAATAAACTTATTTTAGTTGTTATTTGAAGATTTTCATATGCTTTCTCTCTTCTGTCTGTTTGATATATACATATATATTGCTTATTAATAAGCTGTGAAAAATCTGACATTTGGGACCCATTTGTAAATTGGAGCTGGGAAAAAAACTGGAAATAAAAAATAAATTGACTGCAAAATGTTGTGCGCTAGAAAATAAAAAGGCCAAATTGTAGGCCAGGCCCATGTAGCTAACCGAAATTAACATAAAATACATATATTAAAAGGGCTTGCCTAAAAAAATACATGGGCCAAATTACTGGGTCAGACCCATGTAGCTAATAAAAGCACAGGAAAAAAATACATTAAAAAGGACGAATTGTTGGGCTAGGCCCATGTAGAAAATCGAATTGGACCGGGCTGATTCTTGTGCCACATCAGATTGCCATGTCGGATGCCTACGTGGCCTGGGGAGCCTGTTAGTGACCAAAACAAAACAATAGGCATATTTTGGTCGTAAATGTCTACGACCTTCATTAATTTCAGTTTACGACCGCCAGCTTTTGACCTTCTGTTTTTGGTCACAAAAAGGTCACAAATGAAAAACAATGACCTTTCAATGACCAATAGTCAAGGTCACAAGTTGACATATTTCTTGTAGTGGCACCACGGCGGTGGACGACGGCGAGGCCTAGGAAGGGGATGACACGGAGGCATGGAAGACTCGGCAGTTGTTTCCCATGCGAAGGGGAGTATGACTGTATGAGGGTTTACTGGTTCCTCTGTCGTCGTCGGAGAATAACAGCAGGTGTGGGTGAGCAGAGGGATGGCTAGGCCAGCGATGGGAGTACGGTGGGGCGGTGAGGCCTGCGCGGCAGCACAGCCGGCCGCGGGGAGGAGGGAACAGGCAGTCCCGTCGGCGCTTGTTTGAGTGGCTGGAGCAGGAAGAGCAGAGAAGCACGACGGCCGTTGGATGGACATCCAACAGTCAGTGCTTGTGCGTCAACCTTTTTTTAGGAAAGGCTCAAATCTGTGGAAAACAGCATACAGCCCATCTGCCATTATTTCTAATAATTTACAGGCCATTTGCTAATTCTTAAGGTTTTTTTTGGAGCCCATATTCTTTCTGTTAGCATTAGAGACCATACTGTGGCCATGGTTAAAAAATTATACGAAATTTTGCATATTTCGGTGCGGTCCAAACTGTTTTTAATCCGGAAATTTCGACTCACATTCAAACTGATTTTAAAAATAAATGTATATGAATATAAATCCAACAAATTCTCCACGCATAAAAATTAATGTAATTTAAAATCTTGAAATGAAAAAAAAAGATATTTGAAACTAATTGTCGGTTTGATGTGTTTTAAAAATGTACAGCCCATTTCTCATTACTGATGTGCCATTTTCTCGGCCAGCCGAATGAAAATTCTTCTCGTCTTGAAAGATTTGCAGCCCAACAGGCCTGACAAAGCGACTTACTTGGCAAATCACAAAAAAACTGGGCTGTGGCCGTGGACCCAGCTGTCAGCCTCTCCACATACAGTACTCTTCCGACGGAAGTCGTTCCTTGACCACGTTGACCATGCCGCATGGAGAGCACCACGGCGGTGGACGACGGCGAGGCCTAGGAAGGGGACGACGCGGAGCCGGGGAAGATGCGGTAGTGGAAGCCCGCGCGGAGAGGAGGACGCGTACGAGGGTTCACTGGTTCGGCTGCGGTGTGAGGCTGCCGTTGCCGCAGGGCCTGGCCAGCAATGGGAATAGTAGGGGGTGGTGAGGCCTCTGCGGCAGCACAGCCTGCCACGGGAGGCAGGGGCATGCGGCACGACCGGCGCTGCTTTGGGCGGCCGGAGCAAGAAGACCAGAGGTTGAAGAAGCACTATGACCGTTGGATGGACATCGTACGGTCACTGGAGTTAGAATCGTTCATATTGACTAAGTTGACAAAGCCCTTTGTCCCCGTCAACTTAGTAGGCCCACAAGTAAGCCTCCCACCAAGGTGGGTCCCAGCTAGCCAGGGGAGTATTCATTTTTTTGTGCATAATAAGGAGGCACTTCCGGTGGGTCCGAGCTGACAGCGGGGGGAACGTTTTTTCACGAAATACGGTGGCCCGTCCGGTGGGTTCGAGCAGTCAGGGGGAAACGATTTTTTTCGCAAAATACTGGTGGCCCGTCCGGTGGGTCCCCGCTGTCAAGTGGAGGAATAATTATTTTCCGCGTAATAAGGAGGCACTTCCTTGCGGCTGTCGTGGACCCAGCTGTCAGCCTCTCCACGTACAGTACTCTTCCAATGGAAGTCGGTTATTGACCACATTGACCACGCCGCGCCGAGAGCACCACGGCGGTGGATGACGGCGAGGCCTAGGAAAGGGACGACGCGGAGCCGGGCAAGACGCGGCAGTGGATGCCCACGCGGAGAGGAGTACAAGCGTTCACTGGTTCGGCTGCGGTGTGAGGCTGCTGTCACCGCAGAATAACAGGGGGTGTGGGTGAGTGGAGGGATGGCCTGGCCAGTGGTGGGAGTAGTATGGGGGCGGTGAGGCCTCCGCGGTAGCACAGCCGGCCACGGGAGGCAGGAGCAGGCGGCACGACCGGCGCTGCTTTGGGCGGCTGGAGCAAGAAGACCAGAGGTTGAAGAAGCACTATGGCCGTTGGATGGACACCATACGGTCACTGGAGTATTGACTAAGTTGACAAAGCCCTCCGTCCCCGTCAACTTAGTAGGCCCACAAGTCAGCCCAACAATATGGTGGGTCCCAGCTAGCAGGGGGTATTCATTTTTTTTGGGCATAATAAGGAGGCACTTCCTTGCGTGCGAAGATATAGCTGGTGAGTCCGACCTGTCCACGGGGGAAACATTTTTTTCGCGAAATATAGAGGCCCTTCCTGTGGGTCCTAGCTGTCAGGTGGAGGAATCATTATTTCGCGCGTAATAAGGAGGCATTTCCTTGCGTGTGGCCGTGGACCCAGCTGTCAGCCTCTCCACGTACAGTCCACTTCCGATGGATGTCGTTCATTGACCACGTTGACCAGGCCGCGCCGAGAGCACCAGGGCGGTGGATGACGGCGAGGCCTAGGTAGGGAACGACACAGAGCCAGGGAATACTCGGCAGTTGTTTCCCACGTGGAGGAGTACGAGGGTTTACTGGTTTGTCTGCCATCGCCGGATAATAACAGCATGTGTGGGTGAGTAGAGGGATGGCTAGGCCAGCGATGGGAGTACGGTGGGGCCGTGAGGCCTGCGCGACAGCATAGCCGGCCACGGGAGGAGGGAGCAGGCAGTCCCACCAGCGCTTGTTTGAGCGGCTGGAGCATGAAGAGCAGAGATTGAAGAAGCATGACAGCCGTTGGATGGACATCCAACAGTCACTGCTCTCATGTGTTGACTAAGTTGACAGGGTGTTGCGTGTGCGTCAACATTTTTTTATGAAAGCATACGCGTCAACCTGTAGTAGGCGCACAAGTCAACCTCAAATCTATGGAACACATCATACATCCCATCTGCCATTATTTCTAATAATGTACAGCCAATTTGCTAATTCTTAAGATTTTTTTTGGAGCCCATCTTCTTTTTGTTAGCATTACACCCCATATTGTGGCCACGGTTAAAAAGTATACGAAATTTTGCATATTTCAGCGCGGTCAACTATTTTTAGTTCAGAAATATCGATTCACATTCAAACTATTTTGAAAAATAATTTATATAAATATAAAATCCAAACAATTGTCCACGCATAAAACCAATGGAATTTAAGATCTTGTAATGAAAAAAAATTGAAACTAATTCCCGGTTTGATGTGTTTTAAAAATGTGCAAGCCATTTCTGGGCAAACCAAATGAAACTCTCCTCGTCTTGAAAGATTTGCAGCCCAGCAGGGCCGATAAAGCAAGTAGGCCTTGTTTGGGTATTTCTTAAAAAAATAGAACTGGGCTAGCCATTTTCAGCAAGAAAAAAATACAACTGGGCTCATGATGTGGTAAACATAAATAAAACCCTGGATAGATGGGCCACAGCCCCCGCACAGCCTCGTTGTTACACTGATCCTTCGCTAAAACTAGTATAAATAACAACTGCTTGTTCCTCAAAAAAACTGCGCGACTTGCTGGGTCCCTGGTGTCAGCCACTCACAGTGTAATTCTCTCGTTTATTGACTACGTTGAAAATGACGTGAGCCCCAGATGTCCAACCATTAGGAGGAACCATATTATTGGGCTTGTCCTATAGAGGCACTTGCTTGCGTACTGCCATGACGCTGGTGGGTCCCTACTGTCATCCTCTCCATGTACAGTCATCTCCTTGTTCCTCTTGGTTGTTGACGACGTTGACAATGTAAGAGGGCGGCGCATCGCGTGCACGGCGAGCGAACCAAGGCCGCAAGGCGGAGGACGACGGCGAGGCCTCGGACGGAACGAACAGGAGCCGTTGAAGATGCGCCGGTCCAGTCGCAGGCAGAGGGGAGTATGAGGGTTGACTGGTTCGGGCGTGGGTGCGTGTTGGGGCTGACGTCGCCGGAGAATAACAAGACATGTGGGGGAATAGAGGGAGGGACTGGCCAACGTTGGAGGGTACGTACGGTAGGGCGGCGGAGGCACAGCCAGCCATGGGAGGCGGGAGCAGGCGGAGCCGACGGGGTGGTTTGGTTTGGGCGGCTGGAGGAAGGAGAAGACAAGAGATAGAAGATACACGAGAGATGTTGGATGTCAATCCAATGGTGGTAGGCAGAATCGTTTGTTGACTGGCTAGTAAGTCGACACCACCTTGGATAGGCTATTTCCTCGCGGGTCCCAAATGTCAGAATCTAAATTTGTCACGGTCATGTAGCCTTTCCTATGAAAATTTATAGCCCATTTGATGTGCTAGTTCGAAATAAGTTTGTGGGTGCTGGTGGGGGCTAATCACTTGGCTTCTATAATGCACAGTGAGCTCAAGCAGCCGACGAGAGTGAGGTAATTTCCCTTGGTTAGGATTTGTTACAATATTTCACTCTAAATTAAACGAATGGCAAGCCATTTGCCTTGTTTCAAAGAAAATATGACAGTCACAACCGAGTTGAAAAGGGCAGGAACGTCTAACTCCAGCTTACAAACTGTACAAAAGCACGAGGGTTAATTGTTCATCAGGTTTACAAAAAAAACAGATTGAGAAGGGCAACAACATCTAACTCCAGCACTGTTTTCACAGTCACAGTCAAATGGATCGGTTAGGTCCATAGAATGAACATCCTGGGTCGTGAAATTTACTGGATTACGACCACAATATGTTGTAAATAGAAGCCCGGCACGTTCAGAAGCTCTTTTGCCCACCTGAAACTCCTTTTTTTGCTCTTCGACATACCCATCCGTCAATTCAGTAAATATATGGGCTTTTGAATTGATTTTACTATTTACTAGTGTGGATGGGCTGTTTTGTCTTGGGCCCAGAGAAACAATTAATACTAGTACAGTGGAGACACTCTACAGCTACCCAAAAAACAATTACTACTAGTACATTGGAGACACTCTACCGCTTCTGGCTCCTCCTAGGTCATTGAAACGTCTCCCTCTACTGAATGTCGTTATACTTTTGTTCACCGACATGTGGGCCATGCAGCGCGCGGGCCCAAATGCCATCCACCAAATTAGAAGGCAGTATGTAGGCGGAGAGTCACCCCGGTCGTAGCGCGGCAGTAACAAGCCGTCGTATCACAAAACCCCACCTCCCCGTATTCTAAGTTTGACGGATGAAGCAACCATCATTTCACTCTTCGCTGAATCTCCTTCTCCCTCACCGTCTTCAAGAAAGGCAACACTCGCATCTGCCACTGTTCTTCTCTCCGAACGAACGGAAGGTAAGCGGATCCGTGATGCTGGTATATTTTCGTTCAGAGAAAAAAAAGAACTTTTGCAAAGCAGTAACTGATCCTCACTCTCTTTTTTGTTTCATTATCATTGCGATTGTGTTTTCCTTTTAGTGGTCTCCTAGTATTCGTCAGTTTCATGATGGACCAAGGAGAACCAGGCAAAGATCTGCCGATATTGGAGTAGACGCGGGAGGCTGATCCCCACGAGACATAGAGCTCCAAGAAGATGGAGGCAACCACCGAGCCGACCCCAGATACACTCACTGCCACTACTGAGATGGTCAACGCCCCGTTTGAGGTTACAGCCCCCGTGGCACTGCAGGAGCAGTTTTCCCCCTTCGAGATGTGTCCCCCCCCCCCCCGCTGAGCTGCCCAAGGTGATTTCCTTCTTTGACGATCTCGATTGTGGTTTTTCATCTAAGTATGTGGTGATTTTTTTTAGAAAAGGAAGTATGTGGTGATTAATAATGCAAAATTTTATTAGCTTCGATGCCATGCTATACATAGTGGTTTAAATAACTTGTGTTTCTTATACTGAAAAGTAATTCAGAATTTGTTTCTGTTTCAATTAGAGCCCTGATGCAGAACAAGGATTGTGTGGTTGTACATGTCACTCGCTATGAGGCGGACGTCCTGAATATACGCACTGGGAAAACAGAGTTCTTAGGCTGTTGGATCCTGGAAGCCATTTGCGGTTATACCAATGAAGAGTTGTATTCCAGCCTCACTGTTGTCAGGCGTGTTGTCCAGGGTGTACTGAAGCACAAGAAGTTCAAAGCTACTCCTTCATTTGTGAGGCATACTGTTCTTGTCAAGCTTACGCAGGAAAATGACATGGCATGCCTCCATAAACAAGTTTATCAGTGGCAAGGCCATAAGGTTGTCTTCATGAAGGTTCACAGGATTGAGCTGCTGCGGGACGTCCTCGATGATGTTCATGGCAAGGTCCGTCTTGTGTCCAGCCCAAATTAGATCGAGGCATGAAATAGTTTCCCCAGCTAGTGTTTAATAGTAGTTTGGATTGTGTCTAATTATCCGAACCTTGCCTGTTATCGACCCCTCTGGGCTAGTACTCTATTTGAATCCGTCTATGGGAACTGCTGCTACTTTTGTGTGCCCGTGAATCATGTGAGAACCATCATAATTGTTGCCGAAACAGATGCGTCCTCACTAGTTGTTTCATGAATATGGCATGGTAAGACATAAGTTGTCACGGTTTATCATACGAGCAGTGTGTGTTTTGATGAAATAGAGCACTCGTTCGAGAACCGTGCGCCGACGTATACATAAGTACTTGTAAACACTGTTGGTGCTACCCCACTTGTAAGCAGTTGTGCAAAACACAGCACATTGGCTCAGCTCGCTTCAACACTAGGCTATCGACCAGCTAACAATCAACAATCTGTTGTCTGACATATAAGCAACTATGTATATAGTCACAGTGGTTCATGCAGTTAATTGAGGCCACAATGTAATAAATTCCAAACGTTCACACGCTAGTCCAGCGCTCATGTGGAACACTCACATTAAACTCGTCTTCATAAAAAACTTGAAAAGCATAAGTTAAGCAATTTTATACATCTCAATGATTCATAGAACATAACAAACATATACTAGTTCACAGCAAAAGACAAAGTTGTGAGAAGGTTTACAAATCAGGAAAAAACAAGGAAGGCTTCTCTGAGCAAAGGGCCTCCCGACAGGCTTAAATTTCCTGGAGTTCACTCTTGTTTTTTCTTGTTGCCACCATCCAGGGTTAGGTTCTCTCATTCCAAAATAAGCAATTATAATTGTGGTCTCAGCTGGAATGCTGAAATGAACCATGCAGTGTACTGACCAGCTGAAATGCTTGTGCATTCCACTAAATTTAAGCACCGCCATTTGCAGAAATAAGCAGACCACAATGCCTCTTGTCCGCGCACCTGTCCAAAAAACCGACGTGCATCTGTGCCAGCTAGTCCTCAATCCATGGATGAACTTGTAGAAAGTGCATTCCGGACTAGGATGCAGTTGTTTTCGCTCGTCCCTGCACTGTAATCAGGAAGTAAAACGTACGAATCAGCTTGTTTTAGATTGCGTTGGTCATTCTACCTTAGTTACTACCAATGTAGGGATACCTTGAAGACGGGAGGTTAAACGATGGCAACGAGGGATAGCCATCTCATTTTGCGCAGTTGTACTAAGACTGAGGTGTGTGCTTTTGATTGCGTGGATAGAAACGATACGGAGACAAACATCCCGAAACGATATGGAGACAGACATCCCTGTTTGCGCAAATACGAAATACGGTTATTTAAGCAGTGACAGATATTACTACTTTCCCCCGTTTCCTCTTAGAACCAAGTCCTAGATTCATGCTATAGCTTTCCCACTTTCTTCCCTGTTTGAACCAACGCTTTGAGTCGACTGTATGAACTAGCTTTACTTCTAATAATAGTAGAAGTCTAGGTGGCTTCGGAACAGCGGACGGAAGTATAAAAGGATCCACACGAAGGGAGCTGGGGCAGTAGAGCAAGGCAGGTTTCGAAGGAATATATACCTTAGGGTCGTCGGCATGTGGCAAAAACGGCGTCGGGAGGCCGCATCTTGGCCACAATACCGCAGGGAGGAAGAAGGGGTCGGAGGCCCTCCCGAGCCGGCGCTCTCTTGGAGAGAACGGCACGGCCGCCGATCGGGACGCGCGGGCAGCCGTTGGTCTCCTCCCTCGCCGACGGCGATAACGTGAATGATGCACCTACACCCCTGCCCCGGTCGAGGTTGTCCGGCCAGATTTGTGACCAGCTGTGAGTTGAGAGAGAGTGTGGCCACCTATGTGTTGCTTAGATCTGGAGAGCATGAGAGAGTGAACGTGAGGAACCCTAGTAAAGCAAGTGCTAAGGCTCCTGCTTTTATATATAGTGGAGTGATTTTGGTGTACCAACTTCAAAAAAATGCGCTCCTACGTGTACCCGCGAGTGGGTGTGAGAGAACTAGTGTGTGCGTGCACCGCTTCTCTTCGTGAGAGTACAATATACTATGCCCAAAGAACGTTCGCCGCAAGAGTAATAGTATAAGTGTGTGACGTGTGAGCTAAAATAAAATGTGCGCGCCGTCTTTTGTTTTTTAGAAGTTCTGAGGGTAGGGTGTGAAGAGCACATATGTGCGTGACGTCTACCTGCAGATAGACGGTGGGTGCGACGTGCGAGTCTGCGAGAGGACTCGGGAGAGTCGTGACTCGTGAGGGTGCATGTGCGTGAGAGAGAGGGGGCACGTATCAATGCAATGCATGTGTCCATAAATCATTATCCGACAAACGTTCGCCACAAACCTTTTCCTGACGAACGCCGTAAGAACCGTTAGATCGGCATCCGACAGTGTCAGTTTTGCCATGTCATTTAACAGAATAGCCACTCCTCCTACACACAAATCTTCCACGTGAGTGTTAGCAACTGTTGTATGCTCCCTCCGTTCCAAAATGCAGTGCATATAGCTTTATTGAAAATTCGAACCTCGCAAAATTTTACTGAGTTTTCATGTACCAAATTGCACATGTAGAATACCATGTATATATCATTTCATTCATCTTCGAGAGGTAACTATAAAGATGGGTGAGGAGTCTACAAAGAAAGACCATTGTATCACCCGCAGCAATTTCAAGCATCCTTTAGTGTCGAGGAATATCATAGGAACTCTATATGATATGATTTTAATAGGATTTTTTCCTTTAGAGCCAATTGGTTCATAGGAATAGATTCATATACTCCACATTTCAAAGGAAATAAACATGATATCATTTCTATACCTTTAGAGCCACTTGGTTCATATGAATGGATTCCTATACTCCCTTAATTTCAAAGGAAAATAAACATTAGCGTATATTCAATACAAAAGTTCCTATAATATGAACCAAATTACATCTCTTTTCTAATCCCTCCTCATAGGAATTGAGATACATGTCATCTCTAGATTCAATAGAAAAGTTCCAATGATTTGAACCAAATGACATCTCTTTTCCAATCCGTACTCATAGGAATTGAGATGCTCCATGTCATCTCTTTCCATACAACTTCCATGTATACATCTTCTATTCCTAAATAGATAGTACAACCCACTAGTAGCTTTTTTCCAAAACATGCAACTATGGCACAAGAACTATATAGTGTGCCAATAACTTTCAAAGATGGTCGCTGGATGAAGCTAACCCGACAGTGCAGAGATAGGCAAATCCGAGCACTACTGGCCGTTGGATATCATCAACATTCCACCAGATCTGCCACATGTACAATTTAGAAGACTCCATGGTTGAACTTAAGCATAATGCACAAACCTCAAAACAAAAGCACTTCTCCTTTGTTCTAGAATCTTTTGTATCATAATTGATTATTTTTTTCTAAATGAATTGCCATTATTTGTTTTTTACTTTATGATTTACAATGCACAACCCCATGAATCTTAACATTTTTATAAAACTAATTGATTTTGAATGAGATGAACTATAAGAACTAAACGAACATCTACATCATGCATATATGACTCAAAGCTTTACATGCTATAGTGTGTATTTATTCATAATTTGGTTTCGAAATCTCATGCGTTCAATACATGTGTACCTTACTAGATTTGAGCAGAGTAGCAAATTTCACGCAGCCCCGGGTATATATCAAAATGCAGGGCCCATGCATCATGTCCATTGTGTCCCTAAGAAGGGAGGTATGACTCAAAGAATTATTATAGGTTATAGGATGGTAATTGATTTCCGCAAATTAAACAAGGCCACTAAAAAGGATCATTACCCCTTACCTTTTATCGATCAAATGCTAGAAAGGATATCCAAACATACACATTTTTGCTTTCTAGATGGTTATTCTGGTTTCTCTCAAATACCTGTGTCAGCCAAAGATCAATCAAAGACTACTTTTACTTGCCCTTTTGGTACTGTTGCTTATAGACGTATGCCTTTTGGTTTATGTAATGCACCTGCTACCTTTCAAAGATGCATGATGGCTATATTCTCTGACTTTTGTGAAAAGATTTGTGAGGTTTTCATGGACGATTTCTCCGTCTATGGATCTTATTTTGATGATTTCTTGAGCAACCTTGATCGAGTTTTGCAGAGATGTGAAGAAACTAATCTTGTCTTGAATTGGGAAAAGTGCCACTTTATGGTTAATGAAGGTATTGTCTTGGGGCATAAAGTTTTTGAAAGAGGTATTGAAGTTGATAAAGCCAAGGTTGATGCTATTGAAAAGATGCCATGTCCCAAGGACATCAAAGGTCTAAGAAGTTTCCTTGGTCACGCCGGATTTTATAGGAGGTTCATTAAGGACTTCTCAATAATTTCTCGGCCTCTGACTAATTTATTACAAAAAGATATACCATTTGTTTTTTATGATGATTGTGTAGAAGCATTTTAAATAGTTAAGAAAGCATTGATCTCTGCACCTATTGTTCAGCCACCTGATTGGAATTTACCCTTTGAAATTATGTGTGATGCTAGTGATTATGCTGTAGGTGTTGTTCTAGGGCAAAGAGTTGATAAGAGATTAAATGTTATTCAATATGCTAGTAAAACCCTAGACAATGCTCAAAGAAATTATGCTACTACTGAAAAAGAATTCTTAGCAGTTGTATTTGCTTGTGATAAGTTTAGACCCTATATTGTTGATTCTAAAGTAACTATTCACACTGATCATGCTGTTATTAAATTTCTCATGGAAAAGAAAGATGCTAAACCAAGACTTATTAGATGGGTTCTCTTGCTACAGGAATTTGACTTACATATTGTTGATAGAAAGAGAGCTAAGAACCCCGTTGCAGACAACTTGTCTAGGTTAGAAAATGTGCTTGATGACCCACTACCTATTGATGATAGCTTTCCTGATGAGAAATTAAATGTCATAAATGCTTCTCATACTGCTCCATGGTATGCTGATTATGCTAATTATATCGTTGCTAAATTTATACCACCTAGTTTCACATACCAACAAAAGAAAAAGTTCTTCTATGATTTGAGGCATTACTTTTGGGATGACCCACATCTTTATAAAGAAGGAGTAGATGGTGTTATTAGACATTGTGTACCTGAGCATGAACAGGAACAGATCCTACGCAAGTGTCACTATGAAGCTTATGGAGGACACCATGCTGGAGATAGGATTGCACATAAGGTATTGCAATCTGGTTTTTATTGGCCTACTCTCTTCAAGGATGCCCGTAAGTTTGTTTTATCTTGTGATGAGTGTCAGAGAATTGGTAATATTAGTAGACGTCAAGAAATGCCTATGAATTATTCACTTGTTATTGAACCATTTGATGTTTGGGGTTTTGATTATATGGGACCTTTCCCTTCCTCTAATGGGTATACACATATTTTAGTTGCTATTGATTACGTTACTAAGTGGGTAGAAGCTATTCCAACTAGTAGTGCTAATCATAACACTTCTATTAAAATGCTTAAAGAAGTTATTTTTCCAAGATTTGGAGTCCCTAGATATTTAATGACTGATGGTGGTTCACATTTTATTCATGGTGCTTTCCGTAAAATGCTTGCTAAATATGATGTTAATCGTAGAATTGCATCTCCTTATCACCCACAGTCTAGTGGTCAAGTAGAATTGAGTAATAGAGAACTCAAATTAATTTTGCAAAAGACTGTTAATAGATCTAGAAAGAATTGGTCCAAGAAACTTGATGATGCATTATGGGCCTATAGAACTGCATAAAAAAATCCTATGGGTATGTCTCCGTACAAAATGGTTTATGGAAAAGCATGTCACTTACCTCTCGAACTAGAGCATAAGGCATATTGGGCTATTAAGGAACTCAATTATGATTTTAAGCTTGCCAGTGAGAAGAGGTTATTTGATATTAGCTCACTCGATGAATGGAGAACGCAAGCCTACGAAAATGCCAAGTTGTTTAAAGAAAAAGTTAAAAGATGGCATGACAAAAGAATACAAAAGCGTGAGTTTAATGTAGGTGATTATGTATTGCTATACAACTCTCGTTTAAGATTTTTTGCAGGAAAACTTCTCTCTAAATGGGAAGGTCCTTACGTTATCGAGGAGGTCTATCGTTCCGGTGCCATAAAAATCAACAATTTCGAAGGCACAAATCCGAAGGTGGTGAACGGTCAAAGAATCAAACTTTATATCTCACGTAATCCCATAAATGTTGAAACCAATGTTATTGAAACCGTAACCCGGGAGGAATACATAAGAGACACTTTCCGGAATGTTTCAGACTCCGAAAAGGAATATGTAGGTGATACGGTAAGTAAACCGACTCCAAAACAGTTCTTAAGGCAATATTTCTCTGTTTTGGAATTTTTAAAAAAATAGAAAAATAAGAAGCAGTCCGGGAAGGACCACTACAAAAAAAAGACACATCCGTGACATTTTGGGCCGAATGAATTTTTTTCTGTCATGCATATGACACTTCTATGACGATAATTGTGACAAAACCCGGTATCATCATAGATGTGGTGGGATCCTACTTCTATGACAAAAAATCATGACAAAAAATGGGCTTTTCGTCCTGGGCGGGCCAGAGACGCAGCTGCATGACATTCTTTGGGCCGTCCATGACGGAAAAAACCATGGTAGAAGCGAGGGCGAGGAAAATTTCGGGGAGTTCCCGGTTACGGTGGGAGGTCGGGGGCCGAGCGATGCGCGTTTCTCTCGTACACGTACGTGCATGTGTGCGAGGCGTTGGCTCTAACTGAACCCGAGCGAGGCATTGGGCTCTAACTGAACCCGAGCGATTGCACTGCAGGCTACGCGTTACTGAACCCGAGCGATCGATCGATGGCTGTTAACTGAACCCGATCGAGCGATTCCTTCGCTACTGCTGCTAACTAAAGCCGATCAATTGGATGAACAGTGACCGTTGGGGGGGTTGATGAACAGTGAGCGGTGGCATTGCCTCTGGATGAACAGGACCCCGTGGTGTGGAGGGCTAGATGAGCAGTAGACAGTGGAGGGGTGGTTGAACAGGACCCCGTGGTGTGGAGGGCTGGATGAAAAGTAGACAGTGGAGGGGTGGTTGAACAGTAGCCGGTGGAGTAGCGCGCGGTGGAGGCTGGATGAATAGGAGCCCGTGGAGGCGCGAGGAGGTCGACGGTGGAGATGAACAGTATTTCGTGGAGTCTCGTTTTGCGGTACGCCACACCCCTCCCGATGAACAGGACCCTCGTTTCGACCGTAGGAGGTCCGTTTCGTCCGTTTTGCGGTACGCCACACCCCTCCCGATCAACAGGACCCCCGTTTCGACCGTAGCAGGTCCATTTGCTCCATTTTGCGGTACGCCACACCCCTCCCGATCAACAGGACCCCCGTTTCGACCGTAGGAGGTCCGTTTCCTCCATTCTGCGGTATGACGGGCCTTGTTTCCATCGCATGTTCTGTCCAAGCCTTCCTGGTGAACACGACCACGCATTCTGTTCCAACCCAGCCGATTGGCTCCCACGCGTTCCGTTGCCTCCTGATGAACACGACGCATTCTGTTGCCTCCCGATGAACACGACGCATTCCGTTGCCTCCCCATGAACACGACGCATTCTGTTGCCTCCCCATGAACACGACGCATTCCGTTGCCTCCCCATGAACACGACGACGACGCTATTTCTCCGTTCCGACCCAGCCATGTACACGAGCCCTAGCCGTACGTATGCGCGAGTAGGCGTTCGAGACCCTGCCCATATGTACACATACGTGGCCGTATTTTCTTTCTTGTACCCTGGCCGCTGTACGTATGTGTACATGCTACGTGCGCGCCTCTACTACAACACGTGTGCGCCTCTACTACGACACGTGCGCACCTCTACATAGACCAGTATGTACGTACACGTTCGCAACCAGAATGACAATGCTACGTACGCTTCGACCAGGTGGGTCCCGACTGTTAGGCACTTCCTTGCCTGCGAAGATGTAGTTGGTGGGTCCCAGCAGTCAGGGGCGAATCGTTTTGTTTTTTTTGCCCGGACGCACTTCTTTGCGTGCGGAGGTGTAGCTGCTGGGTCCCAGTAGTCAGGGGGCGAATCGTTTTTTTTGCCCGGACGCACTTCCTTGCGTGCGAAGGTGTAGCTGGTGGGTCCCAGCAGTCAGGGGCGAATCGTTTTTTTTCGGACGCACTTCCTTGCGTGCGAAGATGTAGCTGGTGGGTCCCAGCAGTCAGGGGGGCGAATCATTTTTTTCAGATGCACTTCCTTGCGTGCGAAGATGTAGCTCATGGGTCCCAGCAGTCAGGGGGCGTATCATTTTTTCATGAAATACGGTGGCCCATCTGGTGGGTCCCTGCTGTCAGGTGGAGGAATAATTATTTTGCGCATAATAAGGAGGCACTTTCTTGCGGCTGCCATGGACCCAGCTGTCAGCCTCTCCACGTACAGTCCACGTCCGATTGAAGTCGTTCCTTGACCACGTTGACCACGCCGCACCGAGAGCACCAGGGCGGTGGACGATGGCGAGGCCTAGGAAGGGGACGACGCGGAGCCGGGGAAGATGCGGTAGTGGATGCACACGCGGAGAGGAGTATGAGGGTTCACTGGTTCGGCTGTGCTGCCGTCGCCGCAAAATAACAGGGAGTGTGGGTGAGTGGAGGGATGGCCTTGCCAGCGGTGGGAATAGTAGGGGGCGGTGAGGCCTCCGCGGTAGCATAGTCGGCCACGGGAGGCAAGAGCAGGCGGCACGACCGGCGCTGCTTTGGGCGGCTAGAGCAAGAAGACCAGAGGTTGATGAAGCACGACGGCCGTTGGATGGACATCGTACGGTCACTGCAGCTAGAATCGTTTATATTGACTAAGTTGACAAAGCCCTTGGTACATCAACTTAGTAGGCCCACGGGTCAGCTTCCGAAATAGTGCACCCCAGATGTTAGGGGGGGAATCATTTTTTGGGCGGGTGAAGCTAGAATATCCGAGATTGAAGAAGAAGCACGGCATCCGTTGGATGGACATCCAACGGCCACTGCTGCTAGAACCGTGTGTTGACTATAAGTTGACAAAGCCTTGCATACGTGTCAACTCTATTTTTTTAGGGGACGCGTCAACTTAGTAAGGCCAGAAGTGTGTGGCAGAGAACTTCTAGCCCATTTGAGATTTGTAAGAATGTGTAGCCCATTTTTGAATTCTAATGGAATTTACTACAGCCCATTTACAGTTTGTTAAAAGTACAGCCCATTTCAACCAACCGTTAAAAACAAAATTCAATAAAATTTCTCACATTTTGATGGGATCCAAAATATTTTTATCCCAAAATTTCTAGTCAGATTAAATACAATTTCAATATAAATTTATAATACGTTAAAACCCAACGAAACATTGCACTCGCAACAATTAATGAAATTAAAATTTTCAATATCCAAAAACAATATTTTATAAAGTAATCACGTGTTTGGTGCATTTTTTATAGTTACTGCCCAGTTTTCATAATTACATCCCATTTATTATTTCTTAAAGCCCATTTTCTTGTTAAGCCTAATGCAACCCTCCTAGGAAAGATTTGTAGCCCAGCTGGGCGGAGAATAACAACTTGACCTTGCCTGGGTATTCCTAAAAAAAGTATAGCTGGGCTAGCCATTTTCAGCTTGAAAAAAATTAATATCTGGGCTGGATATCTGGCCTGGGCTAGACGGGCCACAGCCCGCCCAGTTAATACCTGCAGCGATGTTTTCGTTGTTGTTGAGAGGAGAAAAATTAATATCTGGGCTAAACATCAAAAAACTCTGCAGTGCTCACACCTCAAAAACACAAATACTGCTCGAGCTGCTTGGTCCCAGCTGTCGGCCGCTTCTTGTGCAATTCTCTCGTTTATTGACTACTCCCTCCTTTCCGGTTTATAAGGCTCAATTCAAAAATCTCACCAACCAAGGTAGATGATGAGTGGTGGAATATTTTTTGTAGTTTGCAAAAGCACCCAATTAATGCTCTTGTTTTCTTCAAAGAATTATGTTTACAAATGCATTAATTGCAATGCATGCATAAAGTGCATGCATTGGTCAGTTTTCTCTTAATACTTGCATGCAATGATTTAATGCACCTTGAAGTCTGAACATGTGATGGGGAACAACCAACTTGAGCCTTATAAAATGGAAAAACTAAAATTTTTAGATAAGCCCTATAAACCGGAAAGGAGGGAGTACTACATAGGTTGACAATGGTGTGGGACCGTGATGTCAGGAAACCAGGAGGAAGCAAAATAAATTATATATATATATAAGGAGGCACTTGCATATGTGAGGCTACTCCGGCGCCACACGTCCGTCCCTCCGCCAGCCCACCATTGCTATATAAACTGCTGCGCAAGACATAGCCGCAGTCATCTGCATCCGTTCCCTTTCTCCTATCCACACCACTACTGCCCACCATGGCTTCCTCGTGCTCTAGCACTCTTCGGGACGGGCGGACGACGGACCACAAGGAGATGGCAGCCATTGCTGCCGACCGGCTGGCCGTATGGCAGCCAGAGGATGACGACGTCCCAATGGAGAACATGGTAGTCGACGATCCGGCGCCAACCCCCTCCTCCGTGCCATCCTCGCCGGTGCATTGCACCATGACCATCGGCGAGGCCCGTGCTCAATATATGGACAGGGTGAGGCAGATGCGTGAGGAGCAGTTCCGGGAGGCGCAGGCCGACGCCGCCTACAACCAGCATCTCCTCCAGGAGCACTTGCAAGCGGAGGAGCAGATCGCCGCGGAGCGGGCAGAGCAGGAGGCGCTGCTCGACTCGTACCGCTCCGCCCGAAAGGGCCGCCTCGAGCGCTGGCGGTACCGCATGCAGGTGGCAGAGGCTGCGGCCGCCTACAAAGAGGCTAGCAAAGCGGGCGATGAAGCGGGCGAGGCGCTGTTTGGCGAGACCGAGGACGAGGCAGAGGACAATGCCGGCTCCGACGAGTCCCCGCTTCGCTGGCGTCGACGAGGCCCTGCTCCGCCGAGGCCCTGTGGCGCCAACAAAGAGGCCGAGGACACAACCGGCTCCGACGAGTCCCCGCTCCACTGGCGTCGACGAGGCCCTGCTCCGCCGAGGCCCCGTGGCGCCAACAACGAGGCAGAGGACACCGCCGGCTCAGCCGAGGCCCCGCCCCGCCAACAACGAGGCAGAGGACATCGTCGGCTCAGCCGAGGCCCCACCCTGCCGGCAACGTGGGGGAGGATTTCCACCGCTCCGCTGAGGCGCCGCCCGCCGGCAACGAGACAGAGGACATCGCCGGCTCCGCCGAGGCCCCGCCCCGCTGCCAACGAGGCCGCACCACATAGAAAACGAGGAAGAGCAGAACACGGTAGGTCGCCGCCGCTCGGGTCCAAGTAAGGCCACCGCTGCTACCCTCCGGTTGAATCCAAGCTAGGCGGGTTGACCATTGACGGCCGGTTAGCTTCTTGGCGGCGACGTGGAGTCGGAGAGCTGCGCTGGAGAAGAACGCAGCTTCTACTTAACTGCTGGTGCAGTTGGCTGACTGACACGTGGGCCCAACAGGCCACATGTCAGTTATGCAACTGCACCTGCAGTTAAGTCACTGAAGCTTCTGTTCGGCTCAGCGGGACACAGGTGGGTAGCTTCGGTTAATTAATTATACCTCCAGCGCACCCCTTTTTAGTTGAAGAATGTATGAAATGTAATGAAATCCGGCATGTTTATATGAAATCTGGCCATGTATGAATGAATTTATTTCGATTAGTTCGAATTCCTGTATCACTGGCATTGGATGAACATGCAAAACAATACGTACTAGCATTATTCCCAGGGTGATCACCTCCTTTCTAGTCTGCATACAAGTTTTGTCTGCAGTCAAAGTATCTCTACTTTGACCAATCTTATACAAAAAAGTATGCACTTTCACAATGTGCGAAGTAAAAAGGAACAGAAGGAGTACAAAGAGTTTGAGAAGCTTTTAGCGTTTCTGTACATTGCAATCAAACACACAGGCCTGGGAATTCATAGAGAACATTCAAAACAATCGATGATTATGCATCTCAGTGACTCACATGTCAGAGGCAATATTTACTTCACAACTAAAGAATAAAGAAAAAATTGATCGACGCTGCTGACAGCAAAGGGCGTCCTATTCGAAAATATCAAACGCATGTCTTGCTAAAATCAATGAGCAAAATTTGACAAGGTTGTCCCATTCCAAAATATCAAATGCCTACGATTGTGGAATGGGCAGGGTTTGCCATCAGTTCGGACATTGACATGGCACCTCGTGCTAAATAAACCAGCTGTTCTTTTGTGCAGTTCCACCAAAATCAATCAAATTCGCGCATAGCTTGTATGATTTCGCCCTTATATGTTGCAACGCCTTGAACTTATCGGCACCTCCTTTCTTGTGGTGGAAATGACTGATTCGATGTATTCATGAACATTTTGTGCAGTTTCCATTGAAATCAAGCCGAGCACCCCTGTTTGCACAAATACAAAAAAGTGATTAGTATAAAGCAAACTGTACTATGAATTGACAATTTCAACAGGCACATACATGGTCCATGTAGAGCACACTTTTAGAAAAATGGAACTCACCAGAAAGAATCCTAGAACAACATTGTACTCGCGCATCACAGCAAAAAAATGGAGATTTGTCAGTCCTTCTGAGCTGAAGTTAGTTTGGTCTTGTGGGGAGTAATGTAACCATCCTTCAACTGCTCCTTCTGATGAGAAGATAGACAGGGCTTCTTCATCTTGGCATAATCGAAACTAGTCACTTCACGTACTCCATATTCTTCTTCAGAGGAAGATGATCCTGTTGTGCAAAGACAAGAGAACTACTAAATGCTAGCATCCCTGTTTGCTCGAAAAAAAGGAAAGGAAATATTTAAAACAGCACAGATGAAGCACTTCTCAAGGACAATACCACTTTTTCATGACAGTATCTAAACAGTAGCAGAACACCAATAGAGATGACAAAGCTCAATCGTACAGATGAAATCAGTGGGCGAGTACCAACCTTTGTCAGGAGGCTTGTTGTGTAGAGCATACAGATGAAGCACTTCTCCGGAACCATCTGTTGCTATCTACGGTGGTGGCCATGCTTACTATATACTCCTCGATTAGTTTAATGTTTCCAACATCTTCTTGTGTAGTTCCACTAAAATATATGGTATCTTCAAAGAAGATCCCTCTTTGCATAAGTAGAGATAAATACATATTACATTAAGAGTGGCTTCAAATCAGAGGCAAAACAATTGCTCGTTCCAGCCATAGCAATAAATTAAGATGCAAAACTATATCATTACTTGTGTCATCACAGTTCCAGTGCTTCATTACAGCACCGGGAGTTGATTTTTGTTTTTCTTCCGCTTGTTCTTCCCCTTCATCACTTGGTTCAATAACAGACAAGCTTCGCCTTCAATGTAAGATTTGGCATGTCAATTAGGGAGCACAAGTATAGTACTAAACTTAATTTTCTGATGAAAGTGGCAAAATATAGGCTAGCAGTTGTGAAATATCCTTATCTTACCTCAATGGGAAGTCTTGTCTCCATTTGTGCAGTTCACTAAAATCAAGCAACATTATCGTACAAGTAGCACAACATATGAAAGCACACTGCAGAATCATGTGAAATAAGGCTAGAACTGACCTCTCATGATGTGGAATTCAAACAACTCACAAGAAGAAGATCTGAACCAAATTCGCCTTAACGGATAGGAAGTAAGATCTCCTCTTGTGCAGTTCCACTAAGATCAAGCAATCAAGCAACGTTGTCGGTGTGACATTTTGGTTGAACTGCACAAAACACTCTTAAAACAAAAGTGTTTTGTGCTGTGCAACAAAAGGTCAGAATGGCAACAAGGTGAAGTAGATAACCCTGTTTACATAGAGGTGCAAAGGAAACAATCAGTGGTCAATAACGGTGGATGACACAGAAGCCAACAAAAAGAAGCATCTACCTTATCTAAATGGGAAAGAAAGCAAGAAAGTAGCATTTCTCAAACGGTGGCATTGATTAATATTAACATAGAGATTATATTAACAATAAAATTTGTTAAACATGTAATTTGCTTTTAACTGTGGCATTGCATCAATTTTACAGCAGCATTATTAGAGGGTGTTTGTTTACAGGGACATTTTGGTGTAGGGACTAAAAAACTCCGTGTCAGTCCCATCTAAACCAAACAGGAGGGAGTTTTAGGGACTAAAAGTGGGAATTTGGGACTAAAGAAAGAAGACCCCGAGGGAGTCTTTTTGGGATTTTTTCCAACAGTTTCCCCTGCCACGCATCGCACCTTGTCTCTATTAGTTCATTACTAGGGGTAACATGGTCTTTTAGCATGTCATTTAATAACCTCTAGTCCATGTTTAGTCCCTTGAACCAAGCAGGTAGGGACTAGGGAGTTTTTAACCAAACAGGGCCTTAGATTAACAACAGCTAATGAGTTGCACGGGACAGTGGATGCACCAGCACCATGTGCATTTACCGATGTACTGTGGTCATGCACAGTCTGTTGCAACAAAGAACAAACAACCAAGGAGCATATTTGTGTTGGTCCTAGTTTTGTTATCTTTAGACACCTTTCCCTATGTGAGCGTAGCAAATCTAGTCCTGCTCAAACTCTACAGCCTTGTCCCTTCCTTTCCTTTTTGAACTAGTACTTTCGCCCCTTCCTTTCCTCTTTGAACCACGTCCTAGATTTATGCGATACAACTTTCCCCCACTACTTTCCCCCATTACTTTCCTCTTTGAACCACGTCCTAGATTCGTGCTATACAACTTTCCCCCTTCATTTCCTCTTTGAACCACGTCCTAGATTCATGCTATATACAACTTTTCCCACTACTTTCCCCCACTCCTTTCCTCTTTGAACCACGTCCTAGATTCATGGTATACATGCAGCTAGAGCAATGCATGTGGAGTAAGTAAATTATACCTTAAGGTTCTTGGGGAATGGTTCGGTGGGCGACGGGACAGCGGCGAAGAAGAAGGGGTCGGAGGCCCTCCCGCGTTGCCGCTGGGTGGAAAGTGAACAGCTGCGCCGGTAGTCCCTCACCGACGGCGACAGCGTTAAGCCTCCTTCCCTTCCCGGCGGACGGATCCTGCCAGATCTTTGAGCAGCAGTGAGGAGAGAGAGAGAGGCCAACGAAGTCTTGTTTAGATCTGGAGAGGGCGAGAGAGTGTGAAGAGAGCAACTACAAGCACTGAGGCTCCAGCCGGAGAGGGTGAGAGAGTGTGAAGAGAGTAACTACAAGCGTTCAGGCTCCAACGTGTATATATATACTGGAGAGAGAGTGTGTGAAGCGTGCAAACCCTAGAAAACATTTTGACCAGTCAAAGAATCCTCCTGGCACAAATTATGCTCAAGTGTAGTTATCGAACCCGAGACCTCAAGTTTGATGAGCGAACAGGCTAACAAGCTACACAACCCTCCCGTTATGTTCAACGAGACGGAAATAACCTTTTATACATTCCTACATTCGTGTGACAAGCATGCCGTGTTTTTTTGTGTGTGGGAGTCATTGGGATTTCAATCATAATCGTGTCATGTGGCTTTGGTGGTAAGACTATCAACAGTGGTGCAGAAATAATGCAGCCTTAGTCACCTTACCTCTCTCCACGTAGTACGTTGGGTCCCACTAGTCAGAGGGTGAAACAAACAAATTAATAAGAAAAATTAAAAGCGCCAGCGGTGTTTCTTACCTCACACATCTCGCTACTGCTCGGGAACACTGTCCAATTGATCCCTCTGTTCGCTCACGTACTATTTTAAGTGAATCCTTATTATAACATGCACACAAATTTTGGGCACTTGTATTCGACTTAAGTCAGTGTGCCACCGTATCTCGTATACTTACTACTCCCTCCGTCTAGGTGTAATAAGTCACGTTAGAAGGTGCAATGGGACCAAGCTGCGTGTGTGTGTGTTTAGCAGCATGTGTGTGTTAGAGAGAGCGACAGATCGACCTACTCCTACAGAGAGATGTTGTGTGCATCCTCTCATTTCCGGGCGTGTCCGGTAGGGACATGTGGACAACTGCCACGCCCGCTCCTGACCAGCCTGGCCCACCCAAAGCCCCTCCATCGCCTGCGCGCGCTTCCCGCCTGAAATGGTCAGCGCCGCTCCAAAGAATTGGTGCCGCATTCATGCCCGGGCGGAGCGGACGCGACCTCTCACTAGCGCAAGAGGTATGGTTGCTTCTTCCGTCCAACTTACTGCTGGGTCTATGTGATTTGACGGCTCATTGGTCTTTATTACTGAGGTGGTAGGACTGCTGGATGTCCCACGCTTTCGGCGAAAGGAAGTACTACTACTAGATTACAATTTTCTCCATTCTTATAGCGGAGGCGTGCAAGAGCAGTGAAAACACGCAGGCTCAGTGATTACATGGCCCACCTCACACTATCACTGTGCGACACCTAACTCTTTACATAGTACTCCCTATGTTCCTAAATATTACTAGATGAGTCCCCGCGCGTTGCCGCGGGACAGCGGTATATATCTCTGCGCAAAATTATCGATTTTATAGAACTAAAAAAACTCTACAACTGCATGACAAATGTGGTAGCCAAACTAAATAAACTCCCATCATCATTTAGATCATCTCACGTAAGGAAAAAAGATCAGCCAACTCCTACTGCATAATGGGATTATATTTTTCTTTTTGACATGTTAATGGGACTTAAAAGCTCACTTACATGCATGCTACCGGTGCATTCTTGCATGCAGACATGTTGATGTGATTTAAAACCCACTCACATGCATGTGCCACGGTATTTCTACATGCTTGCATGTGGCTTAGTGCGGAGCCTCTCAATGTCTAGATCAGACGGCTATTATGGACTGATTTACTTCATCTAACGGCTACATCAATTTTGATTATGTGGCTCAAGGAGAGGATAGAGAATTCCTAGTAGTGGGGCTAGCTATTACTAGTAGATAAGTCTTTGTAGAGATTCCACTACATACGGATCAAAATGAATGAATCTACACTTAAATTGCATCTATATACATCCTCATGTGGTTCATGGTGAAATCTCTACAAAGACTTATATTTAGGAACGGGGGAGACGGCGTACTAAGAAAGCTTCTCCTCGTTCTGTGGGTTGACGGGACACATCAAAAGTACTCCAGTGTATAGAGCCTTGCCTCTAAGGTAGGCCCCACATGGTTTGCCTCTTTTTTTAACATAACATGTCAAGTCACAATTTGTTTGTTCACCCGTGGTAGACGATCCTCCCTCCACCAAGTGGACAACCAGTACACGTGCCAAATTACCACGTGGGCTGCCTTTTTCGTACAGAAATGAGCTCCACCGTGTACCCGCGAGGGTGTGGTTGGGAAAGAGATGGGAGTACGTGCGCCGTGCATGCACCTCTTCTCTTCGTGCACGTCCCCCACCTACGTGGGTGTGTGTGAGAGATACAAACCGCGTTCGTGAGTGTTTTTTGTTTTGGGGTAGGGGTGGGGTGGGGGTTGATTTCATGAATTATTTGTGGGAATATGTGTCGATGACATCTCAAACAAAATTTTGCATGCAATGTGTGTGAAATGGAGGCCTATCCATATCATAGATAGAGGGTCGGGTAATCCACGAGAAGAGAGGGAGGAGTCATAGCTATCGATAGAGTCGAAGAGAGGATCAAGTGGGTGGGTGTGAGATCGATGAAGAGAGCCATCGAAATTGTGTGTGTGTGTGTGTGCAAGTCAAAGATATAGGGCGACTGGCCTACCGGAACGTTAGAGGGCACATGTCAAGTTTGTGTGTGGCAGGGAGACATGACTAGAGCGCCCGATGTATCTGTGTGTGGGGGGGAGGGGTGGGGAGAGGGGTAGGTAGAGGCCTAACTATAGAGGTAGAATGACTCGTATATGTGTTGAGAAGGAGAGACCCAGCTATGTCTTGAGGGAGATCGGTCGACATCCATACATAACTGAAGGACGGGAAATATGATGGGACAGAGAGAGAGAGGAGAGAGAGAGGGAGGGAGAGGGGTAGAGTGTTGGATGGGTGATGGAGTTGCTTCTCGAAGATGGTGGGAGATGATGAAGCTATGTACCTAGGGTAGGGTCATGGATCTGTCCAACATACCCTCCCCAAGGACATCTCTAGAAAGAATCAAAAGCAGTCGAAGAGAAACCATCGTCCACTCGACCATGAAGATGTGCTCACTCGACCACCTTGAAGACACTCGACCACCAGAAGATGAGAAACTCTCCACTCTGCAACGGTCAAGACTTAAACCATAGCTTTATGGGCATTTATAACACTTTACTACAGACGTTACCAGTAACGCCCCTCCTTTATGAACATTGAACCCTGTGTACCGGAGGGGAGCTGGGGTCCTGGCGCACTCTATATAAGCCACCCCCCTCCTCTGGGACAAGGGTTCGCACTTTCTGTAATTCACACACATATATTCAGTCGACCGCCTCAGGGCTCCGAGACGTAGGGCTGTTACTTCCTCCGAGAAGGGCCTGAACTCGTAAACTCATGTGTACAACTCCTCCATAGCTAGGATCTTGCCTCTACATTCTTACCCCCCTATTCTACTGTCAGTCTTAGGACCACGACAGTTGGCGCCCACCTTGGGGCCGGTGTCTTAGCGACTTGTTGGAGAAGTTGCGATTTTTCCGATCCCCTTCATCATGGTTCCAGGCAGAGGTTTGATTGAGGGCCACGGGATCTGTCTCGGCGCGCTCGTGTTTGTCGGCAACGACTCCGCTTGGCTTCAGGAGGCTCCACTCGACGCCGACGCGCTCCCCGCCTGCGGGGCGACGCACTTTCGCGCGTGCGTCCGTGGCGTCCTCCTGTGGCAACCGTCGACCCAGTACCAGTCGACTCCATTAGCTTTCCCCCTCCCCGCGGCTCGCCGGAGCAAACGCTCCGGTCGTTCGAGGCTTTAGCGGTGGGTGAGGCATGCGGTGGCCCACCAGTCGGCCACCCCTCAAGTCGCGGCGATCGAGCCCGACGAAACTCTCTACGGCTTGTTCGATCTGTCGACTGGCTCCATAGAGACCGCATCCGAGTGCGACAGCAGCGACCCAGCGGCTGAAGTTCTGATGGTCAATGGACCACGCAGCCCTCCTGGCTTCAACCGTGAAGACGGAGGCGACGGGAACGGCGATCCATCGTGCGTTCATGAGGAGTACCGCCCCGAACCCCTCTCCTCGCAGCAGAGGGAGGAACTTCGCCGTCGGAACATGGATGCATCGCATACTCCTATAGTTGGAGAAACCCCTGAGGCCCAGGCCTTGGAGCAGGCGCGCTTGGCCAACCTGGCTGAGCGCACTCGGCTGGAGAACCTCCAGCGCGCACTCGACGATCGCGCTCGACGGCGCGCTCCCGAATCAAGTCAACGCCAGCTTTTTCCTCCTCCGACTCAGGTATACCGAACCCCGATCCAGAATCTAGCTGCTGCTGCCCGGATAGCGGAGTCGATCCAACCCTCCCAGTCATAAGCTGGTCGAGGTTTGGTGCAGATCCGAGCCTTGCTCCGGGCGGCGGGAGAGCAGAATACAGTTGTATCTCAGTTGCGGGATAGGATCCACAGCAGATCCGTGATGGCAGACACAGTTCAGTCGGCCCATAGCCCAAGATCGCCTCCGAGGCGTGAGGGACGTGGGGATCGATGAGATCAGTACAGAAACCGAGAGCAGTATGATTGCCGAGTCGATCGTGATGATCGCCGTCGAGTGCCCACGCCTACCCCGACGAGCGGGTCGTACGTGCCTTGGCAGCATGAAGATAGACGCCCTCACAGTGTTGGGCGAGGTATTCCAATTGACCCCAGGGAGCCAGGATTTGATGTGAGATCTATTCTCGTGCAGGGCTTGGTCAACAGAAACAGAGCTCACCGAGAGGGCCATAATGGAGGTCCACAAACCAGAAACAGGGTGCATGTCTCTGGTCCAGAGTGCTTCAGCAGAGCTATCAGAGCTGCGGTGATTCCCCCAACTTCAGGTTGGCGTCTGGAGTTAGTAAGTTCACCGGGGAGTCCAAGCCTGACACTTGGCTTGAATACTACCGAGTGGTTGTCCAGATTGGTGGCGGCAATGATGAAGTGGCCATGAAACACCTTCCTCTAATGTTGGAGGGCTCAGCTAGAGCATGGCTGAATCAGTTAGTGCCTGGCAGCATCTATACTTGGGGAGATCTTGCCCGAGTGTTTGTCAGAACATTCGAGGGCACTTGCAAATGACCAGCAGGCTTGACAGAGTTACAGTGTTGTGTTCAGAAGCCGAATGAAACTTTGAGGGATTATATCCAGAGATGGATCACCCTACACCACATGGTAGAAGATGTGCCAGATCATCAGGCAATTTGTGCCTTTAAGGAAGGCGTCAGGTATAGGGAGTTGAATATGAAATTCGGCCGGACAGGAAATATGATTCTGGCTCGGATGATGGAAATTTCCACCAAGTATGCCAATGGTGAAGAAGAAGAGTGACTCCGGAGCGGCAAGCACAAAGCAGTCGCCCACAAAGCCGGAGGAGGAAACTCCAGTCGGAAACAGAAGCGCAAGGCCGAGCCAGCTGCTCCGGGTGAAGCCTTGGCTGTGGTTCAAGGAAAGTTCAAGGGGAAGCCCAAAGGGCCGTGGAACCCCAAGAAAGTAAAAGATCAAGATGGAAATGACGTGTTGGATCTGCCGTGCCATATCCACACCAAAAAAGATGAAGAAGGTAATTTCATTTACCCGAAGCACACCACTCGGCAGTGTCGGCTCCTAATCCAGCAGTTTCGAGAGAAATAGCCCAAGGAAAAAGAGAAGGAGGCAGACAAGGCTGAGGATGAGGAAGAGGATGACGATGGTTATCCCCACGTGAATTCCACTCTGATGATTTTTGCTGACGTTGAGAGCAAAAGTCGATTGAAAGTCATCAACAGGGAAGTGAACATGGTCGCTCCAGCGACACCCAGTTACTTGAAGTGGTCGCAGACTGCCATTACATTCGACCAGTCTGATCATCTAGCGCACATCGCCACCCCTGGGAGGCAAGCACTGGTGGTCGAAGGCACTCGACTGATAAAGGTCCTGATGGACGGTGGCAGTGGCCTGAACATACTGTATGCAGAAACGTTGAAAGGAATGGCCATTCCGATATCCAGACTCGGCGAAAGCCATATGAGTTTCCATGGTGTCATTCCAGGCAAGAAGGCTGCATCCCTCGGTCAGATTGCACTCGACGTGGTTTTTGGTGATTTCAAAAATTACCGCAAAGAAAGTTGACGTTTGAAGTTGTGGATTTCCAGAGTGCTTATCATGCAATTCTGGGCAGGCCAGCTTATGCACGATTTATGGCTCGACCATGTTACGTATACCTCAAACTGAAGATGCCTGGTCCCAGAGGAGTGATCACTATCTCTGGTAATCGGAAGAAGGCAGAAGAGTGCTTCCAGAAGGGCTCAAAGATCGCCGATGCCCAGATGGCCGTGGTAGAATTGTAAGAATACCAGAAAAATGCAGATCCGAGTGACTTGCTGCAAGCCAAGAAGCCAGCCACAGATTCGGCATTCCAGTCGTCTGGTGAAACGAAGTCGATTCACATTCACCCGACAGATCCCAATGCTGCTCCGACTCACATTTCAACCTCACTCGACTCCAAATAGGAAGAAGCGCTCATCCAGTTCCTCCGTGAGAACTAGGACATCTTTGCATGGAAGCCTTCTGACATGCCGGGTGTTCCCAGGGGACTGGCTGAGCATCGTTTGAGAGTCGACCCGAAGGTGAAACCAGTTAAAGAGCATCTTCGACGGTCCGCCGTCCAGAAAATAAATGCAATCGGTGAAGAGGTGGCTCGGCTTTTGGTAGCTGAGTTTATCCGAGAGATTTATCACTCCGAGTGGTTAGCCAATGTTGTCATGGTCCCAAAGAAAGACGACTCACTTCGTATGTGTATTGATTTCAAGCATATCAATCGGGCCTGCCTGAAAGATCACTTCCCTCTCCCTCGCATCGATCAGATAGTCGACTCGACTGCAGGGTGCGAGCGTTTGTCCTTTTTAGATGCCTATTCCGGGTACCACCAGATCCTTCTGTACGGGCCCGACGAAATAAAGACAGATTTTATCACCCCATTTGGGTGCTTCTGTTATGTTGCAATGCCATTCGGTTTGAAGAACGCTGGAGCCACATTCATGAGGATGATTCAGAAGTGCCTGCTCACTCAGATTAGTCGGAATGTGGAAGCATACATGGATGACATTGTGGTCAGGTCACGTAAAGGTTCTGACCTACTGACTAACCTTGCCGAAACCTTTGCCAACCTCAGAAGGTATGATATCAAGCTCAATCCATCAAAGTGCACGTTTGGAGTTCCAGGCGGAAAGTTACTCGGTTTTCTTGTTTCCGAACGAGGAATCGATGCTAACCCAGAGAAAGTAGGCGCTATACTCCGAATGAAGTGCCCTGTGCGTGTGCATGATGTCCAGAAGCTTACTGGTTGCTTGGCCGCCCTAAGTCGATTCATTTCTCGCCTCGGTGAAAAGGCGCTGCCTCTTTACCAACTGATGAAGAAATCAGACAAGCTCAAGTGGACCCCAGAAGCTGATGCAGTGTTTGCAGAGCTAAAAGCCCTGCTTTCCACCCAGCCGGTGCTTGCTGCTCCAATCAACAAAGAGCCTCTACTGCTTTATATAGCAGCCACTGGACAAGTCGTTAGTACAGTACTTACGGTCGAGCGGGAAGAAGAAGGAAAAGCTTATAAGGTTCAACGCCCAGTTTATTATATTTTTGAAGTCCTGACCCCGTCAAAGCAGAGATATCCTCATTATCAGAAGCTTGTCTATGGGATTTACATGACCACAAAGAAGGTTGCACACTATTTCTCAGATCACTCTGTTACAGTCGTTAGTGATGCTGCACAACAGAGATGCAACTGGTCGAGTGGCCAAATGGCCGATTGAACACCTTCCCTTGGATATCAAGTTTGAGGCAAAGAAAGTTATCAAGTCCCAAGCAAAAGCAAATTTCCTCACCGAGTGGATCAAACAGCAACTGCCGACTCAAGTTCACTCTGAGCACTGGACCATGTTCTTTGATGGATCCAAGATGTTGAACGGTTCTGGTGCTGGAGTAGTTCTGGTATCCCCCCGAGGAGACAAGCTCAGATATGTCCTCCAGATTCACTTTGATTCCTCCAACAATGAAGCAGAATATGAAGCACTCCTGTATGGGTTGCGCATGGCCATCTCACTCGGCGTCCGTCGCCTCATGGTCTATGGCGACTCAGATTTGGTAGTTAATCAAGTGATGAAGGAGTGGGACTTCAGAAGCCCAGCCATGACTGGGTACTGCAACGCGGTGAGAAAGCTTGAGAAGAAGTTTGAGGGGTTAGAACTCCACCACATACCCCGACTGAAAAATCAAGCAGCCGACGATTTGGCAAAGATAGGTTCCAAGAGAGAAGCCATTCTCGGCAATGTATTTTTGGAGCATATCCACTCGCCGACAGTTCAGGAAGATCCTTTTACTGAAGAGCCCCCGCAACCTAAGAGCTCCACAGATCTGACTGAAGTCGAGGTCCCAGTCGTGGTCGACCTGATCATGGAGGTTCTGGCCATTACTCCCGACTGGACGGTGCCCTACATTGCGTACATCCTCAGTAAAGAACTCTCGGAGGATGAAGAAGAGGCTCGACAGTTCGTCCGTCGATCCAAGGCCTTTACTGTGATAAGAGGGCAGCTGTTCAGGGGAAGTGTGACTGGAGTTGGGCAGAAATGCATAACACCAGAAGAAGGTCGAATGATCCTCAATGACATCCACTCGGGGACCTGTGGTCATCATGCGTCCTCTCGGGCCATCGTGGCTAAAGCATACCGAGCTGGGTTCTATTGGCCACGAGCAAATGAAATGGCGAAAGATATAGTCGACAGATGTGAAGGCTGCCAGTTTTACTCCGACATGTCTCACAAGCCGGCGTCAGCCCTGAAGACCATCCCCCTCATCTGGCCCTTTGCTGTTTGGGG
The DNA here is from genome assembly GCF_003073215.2 of Triticum urartu. Classification (NCBI taxonomy): domain Eukaryota; kingdom Viridiplantae; phylum Streptophyta; class Magnoliopsida; order Poales; family Poaceae; genus Triticum; species Triticum urartu. The sequence goes on from NC_053026.1 coordinate 13,979,899, forward strand.
TCTGGATATGGTTGGACCACTGAGAACTGGCAGGAGCGGCTTCACTCATGTGCTCGTTGCAGTCGACAAGTTTACCAAACGGATTGAAGCTAAACCTATCAAGAACCTTGATGCAAGCACCGCTGTCAGTTTTATCAGAGAATTGACATTCAGATATGGATTTCCACACAGCATCATCACGGACAATGGGTCGAACTTCGATTCTGATGAGTTTAGAGCTTTCTGCGCCTCTCAGGGCACTCGAGTCGACTATGCTTCGGTCGCTCACCCGCAGTTGAACGGACAAGCAGAAAGAGCCAATGGCCTAATTCTCAAAGGACTGAAACCCCGACTGATGCGTGATCTCAAACACGCAGCAGGCGCTTGGGTTGATGAACTTCCGTCAGTTCTGTGGGGCTTGAGGACAACCCCTAATCGGTCGAACGGACGAACCCCTTTCTTCTTGGTTTACGGAGCCGAAGCTTTTCTGCCAAGTGACCTGCTCCACAATGCACCCCAAGTCGAGCTCTTCTCCGAAGAGGAAGCAGAACAGGCCCGGCAAGATTCAGTTGATCTATTGGAGGAGGAAAGAGAGATGGCCTTGATCCGGTCGACCATCTATCAGCAAGACTTGCGTCGATTCCATGCCAGAAATGTGAGGGGTTGAGCCTTTCAAGAAGGAGACCTAGTTCTTCGAGTGGATCAATAGAAACCACACAAGCTTGCCCCGACTTGGGAGGGCCCCTTCATCATCACCAATTTTTTCCACAACGGAGCATACCATCTTTACAGTATTGAGCATCAGAAAGACGAACCACAGGCTTGGAACGCGGAGCTGCTCCGCCCCTTTTATACTTAAGCACTCGTTCGAATAAAATGTAATAAGAAACACCTTTGTAATTTGTTTATCAAAGACAAGAGCTTATGGTCCTATCATTCGATTGTTGTGTTCTTATTTACTTCTGAAATCCCCCAGTGGGTGGCTTAGTCGCGAATCCGTTTCGCCTAAGTTCGAAAGAAAATCCTACCAAGTGGAGAGAAACCCTCCCACTAGGGGGCTTAGCTGTAGTCCAGCTCTCGCTTAAGTTCTCCCACTAGGAGACTTAGCTGCAGTCCAGTACTCGCCTAAGTTTGAACAAATCCTACCGAGTGGAGAGCAACCCTCCTACTCGGGGGCTTAGCTGCAGTCCAGCACTCACCAAAGTTCTCCCACTAGGAGACTTAGCTGCAGTCCAGTACTCACCTAAGTTTGAAAAAATCCTACCGAGTGGAGAGCAACCCTCCCACTCGGGGGCTTAGCTGCAGTCCAGCACTCGCCTAAGTTCTCCCACTAGGAGACTTAGCTGCAGTCCAGTACTCGCCTAAGCTTGAAAAAATCCTACCGAGTGGAGAGCAACCCTCCCACTCGGGGGCTTAGCTGCAGTCCAGCACTCGCCTAAGTTCTCCCACTAGGAGACTTAGCTGCAGTCCAGCACTCGCCTAAGTTTGAAAAAGTCCTACCGAGTGGAGAGAAACCCTCCCACTCGGTGGCTTAGCTGCAGTCCAGTACTTGCCTAAGTTTGAAAAAATCCTACCGAGTGGAGAGCAACCCTCCCACTTGGGGGCTTAGCTGCAGTCAGCACTCGCCTAAGTTCTCCCACTAGGAGACTTAGCTACAGTCCAGTACTCGCCTAAGTTTGAAAAAATCCTACCGAGTGGAGAGCAACCCTCCCACTCGGGAGCTTAGCTGCAGTCCAGCACTCGCCTAAGTTCTCCCACTAGGAGACTTAGTTGCAGTCCAGTACTCGCCTAAGTTTGAAAAAGTCCTACCGAGTGGAGAGTAACCCTCCCACTTGGGGGCTTAGCTGCAGTCCAGCACTCGTCTAAGTTCTCCCACTAGGAGACTTAGCTGCAGTCCAGCACTCGCCTAAGTTTGAAAAAGTCCTACCGAGTGGAGAGCAACCCTCCCACTCGGGGGCTTAGCTGCAGTCCAGCACTCGCCTAAGTTCTCCCACTAGGAGACTTAGCTCCAGTCCAGCACTCGCCTAAGTTTGAAAAAATCCTACCGAGTGGAGAGCAACCCTCCCACTCGGGGCTTAGCTGCAGTCCAGCGCTCACCTAAGTTCTCCCACTAGGAGACTTAGTTGCAGTCCAGTACTCGCCTAAGTTTGAAAAAATCCTAACGAGTGGAGAGCAACCCTCCCACTCGGGGGCTTAGCTGCAGTCCAGCACTCGCCTAAGTTCTCCCACTAGGAGACTTAGCTGCAGTCCAGTACTCGCCTAAGTTTGAAGAAATCCTACCGAGTGGAGAACAATCCTCCCACTCAGGGGCTTAGCTGCTCTCCAGCACTCGCCTAGGTTCTCCCACTAGGAGATCTAGCTGCATTCCAGTACTCGCCTAAGTTTGAAAAAATCCTACCGACTGGAGAGCAACCCTCCCACTCGGGGGCTTAGCTGGAGTCCAGCACTCGCCTAAGTTCTCTCACTAGGAGACTTGGCTGCAGTCCAGCACTCGCCTGAGTTTGAAACATATCCCTATCCGCAGGGATGACGACGTGCAGGTCGACTGCAACCTTCTTCTTCGGAGCTGCGGCACAAGTACAACGTCCGCTCCATCCCTATCCGCAAGGATGACGAGGTGCAGGTCGACTGTAACCTTCTCCTTCGGAGCTGCGGCACAAGTACAACGTCCGCTCCATCCCTATCCGCATGGACGACGAGGTGCAGGTCGACTGTAACCTTCTTCTTCGGAGCTACGGCACAAGTACAACGTCCGCTCCATCCCTATCCGCAAGGATGACGAGGTGCAGGTCGACTGAAACCTTCTCCTTCGGAGCTGCGGCACAAGTACAACGTCCGCTCCATCCCTATCCGCAAGGACGACGAGGTGCAGGTCAACTGTAACCTTCTCCTTCAGAGCTACGACACGAATACAACGTTCGCTCCATCCCCATCCGCAAGGATGACGAGGTGCAGGTCGACTGCAACCTTCTCCTTCAGAGCTACGATGCAAATACAACGTCTGCGACATCCCTATCCGCCAGGACGACGAAGCGCGGGTCGACTGGAGTTGCCCCCTCAGAGCTGCGTCTCCAGCACAAAGACTATTCCAAGCAGTGAGCAAAGTCCATTCGAAGGCAAACGCAAGCACATTCGGAGATAAACCAAATTCAGATAAATCCTAAAAGTTCCAAGCAGCAAATCAAAAGTGCTCGGGCATCAAGCCCGAAGGAGTTCAACGGTTACAGCAGTCACTCGGCATTCCGAGGCAAATTTAAAGCAGATTCAAGTTTCATAAGTTTGTTCACTCGGCCAGAGGAGGGCTGGCAGGCGCCACAAATGAGTCCAGGTCGATCCCATCAGCGATCCGAGTGGCGGCAGCAATGAAAGTCTCCATGAAGGACTAGAAGTCATGCTTTTTTGTGTTAGCAACTTTGATTGCAGCCAGCTTGTCTTCACGAGCTTCCTTGCAATGGACTCGCACCAAGGACAGCGCCACATCAGCACCACACCGGGCGGAGGATTTCTTCCATTCTTGCACTCGGTCAGGGATCTCGTTCAGTCGAGTCATCAAGGATTCCAAGTCGTTCTGAAGCGTCGCCCCCGGCCAAAGCGATGGGTTGATTCAGGAGACTACCTCCTTCAGGCGCGTGAGGTAGCTTATGGCGCTGGCGATACGGGACTCTAGACGGAGCACGTTCATTGCAGTTTCGTCGCATACTGGAGAAGCGATAGGGTCCAGACCCGTCTCGACCCATCCAGTTTCCTCGTCGAAGTCTTGATAGAATTCTGCAGCAAAAAGTAGTCAATCAACCAAGCAAGATCCGATCGCAAGCATCAAGACAGTCGGATTAAAAGAAATACCTTCTAGTGTGAGATAAAGCTTCTAGGCAAGAGTCCTCAGATAAGATTCCGTGTCATTCCTCTTGCGGATCGCAGACTCCAGCTTTTCATTCAGGGCGACCTTGTCCTTCTTCAGACTGGTCACTTCGCGGTTAGCTTCATTAAGACAAGATTTCAGTTTGGTCACCTCTTCTTCCAGCGTCCCGATTAAAGCAAGCTTCTGGTCTATGAGAGCAGTTTTATCTTGAGCTGCTTTTTGCGTGCGGCGAGGTCCGAGTCCTTCTTCTCTAGAGCCAACTTCATTTTCTCTGCAAAAGAAGCAATCGAATCAAAGAAATGTATTGAAAGTCATTCGACAGTCAGTTACCTTCCATACCAGCGGCTTCGTCTTGAGCTTTCTTCAGATTCTGCTGGGCTAATCCCAAGTCGAGGTTGAGTTGCCTCTGCTTCTCCTCAAGTTCAGCAAACTTAGAAATAAGAGTGCAAGACTTCTGCAGAAGGCAAAAGACGGATCAGTTGATAAGACCAAAGGTTGTTTACTTCCGAGTGAATAAAGCCTAAAGAGGTTCGCTTAAACCTCAGCCGACTGCACCCAATCGACTGCGGTCTCAGGGGCTACACCCAGCGGGTGCACTTGGCGTGCCCCCGCTGATTAAGACTCAACTAAAAAAACTGCTCAGGCCCCAGTCGACTGCCAGCAGTCGACTGCGGTCTCGGGGACTACACCCAGTGGGTGCACTTGGCGTGCCCCCACCGGTTCAGATCCCACTCGCCCAGACCGAGTGGAAGAACGAAACTACTCGACCGGTCCGCCTGAGTCGAGTGTAAGGAGTAAAAAAGCAAGGAAAGAAGAACTTAGACCTCAGTCGACTGCCAGCAGTCGACCGCGGTCTCGGGGACTACACCCAGTGGGTGCACTTATTGTGCCCCCACCGGTTCTGATTCCACTCGCCCAGATCGAGTAGAAGAGAGAAACTACCAAAATCAACAAAACACCCAGTGGGTGCTCTAATTCGACGCAAACAACAGGAGATTGTGTAGACGAAGATTTTTCGAGTAACATTTCCTCATAGAGCAAAAACAGTCGGAAAGTTTACTCACCTGGACATTGGCCCGAAGAGCAGCGCTGGCGTCGTAGGCAGCCTGGCTGTTCTCATGCACTTTCTTCACCCGCTCCATCATCATGTCAGCTTGTCGGATGGCTTCCACAGCCGCTTCCGACTGGTTGTCCTGGACGGGGTAGCTGGTGAAAAAGTGGGCAGACGACCCAGGTGCGGCGGCTTGGAGCTCCGTGGCGTGGAGTTGGACAGCTGAAGGAATTACAGGTGCAGTCGACAGTGCGGGAGGCCCACTCGACAAAGGTGCGGCGAAGGTCACAGAAGCCCTGCCCGCGTCTTCAAGTTGACAGGCGGGAGGTGTCGTAGTGTTTTCTTGCCGAGACATCCTACCAGCGGTTACCTTCTTGCTTTTCCTGGGCTTAAGAGCCACATCTTCGTCGTCATCTGGAAGATCGATGATGTTGGGTGGAGCTGCAAGGCAGATCATTCGACCCCAAGTGAGCCACTCGAACGCAATCGACCAAAGAATCAAATCGCAAGAGATTATACCTGGGTTGGAGGTTACTGCATCTTCCATTTCCTCGTCCCGGTATTGGAGAGAAGAGGTTCCTGACGTAGCAGCACTGCGCAGACCCACATTCAATCAATTACGTCCAGCTAATTGAGTCGACGAGAAGGACAAGTCAGATGGTTACCCGGAGATAGTAGGAACGGTCCCTTTGATCTTGGGCAAATCTTTTGGCGACTTGGAGGAGGTGGCTTTCGGCGCTTTCGGCGCTGGAGGCGGCGCAACTTTGGACTTCTTTGGAGCCTTTTCACTCGATGTCGGGGAAGACGTCCTAGGACGCTTCGAAGACTGACCAGTCGACGCGGCCACTAAGTTCGGAGCACTTGCCGGGTCGTGGGCTTGTTTGGATCTCCTCTCCCTGTGAGGAGGCGAGTCGACTTCTTCGTCACCAGTCGATTCATCACTCTCCTCGTCTTCCTCGGCCTCCGAATGCTCCTCGCCGCTCTCGCCACCGCTCCCTTCTTCCTCAGCCTCTTGGTCCTGCACTCCGTTGGGCATTGAGTACATGTCGATGAGGGCCTGAAAGGACAACGATCAAAGGAAATTCAATTGACCATAAACAAGATGTCACTCGGTGAATCGAAAAGATACTTGATAAGACAGAATTATACCTGCTCCGGCTGGTGCGAGTTGTCGAATGGAATCACCCTCCTAGACCCCCGAGGGTTGTCTTTGTTGCTGGTGATCCCCATCAACCACTTCTCCAAGGTATCCTCGCTGACGCCCTCCGGGTGGATCAGAGTGGAATCCTTGAGCCCAGAGTACATCCACATCGGATGATTGCGCGCCTGACGAGGTTGGATGCGTTGACCGAGAAAGACCTCCAGCAGGTCCATCCTGGTCACCCCGTCGCGGACAAGATGGATGACCCGCTCGACCAGCACCTTGACCTGCGCCTTCTCTTCTAGAACTACCTTCAGGGGGGCGGGCTTCTCCACTCGAGCCAAAGAAAAAGGAGGAAGTCCAGTCGACTGGCCCGGGGTTGGCTGATCCTTGCAGTAGAACCAAGTCGACTGCCAGCCTCGGACCGAGTCGGGAAGAATCATGGCTGGGAAAGTACTCTTGCTCCTCATCTGGATCCCCAGACCCCCGCACATCTGGATCACTTGTGTCTTCTCGTCACTCGACTTGGCCTTTTTGACCGACTGGGATCGGCAGGTGAAGATGTGTTTGAAAAGGCCCCAGTGCGGTCGACAACCCAAGAAATTTTCGCACATCGACACAAAAGCGGCAAGATAGACTATGGTGTTTGGGGTGAAATGGTGGAGTTGAGCCCCAAAGAAGTTCAAAAAAACCCCGGAAGAAAGGATGGGGAGGCAGTGAGAATCCGCGATCTACGTGGGTGGCGAGGAGAACACACTCACCCTCCCTCGGCTGCAGCTCGGTTTCATTCCCCAAGAGCCGTGCTGACTTGTGGGGGATAAGTCCCCCCTCCACCAGGTCGTCGAGGTCGTCTTGGGTGATTGTCGAGCGGATCCAGTCACCCTGGATCCAGCCCGCCGGCAGGCCGGATCTCGACGAGGATCCGCCCCGGCTGGTCCGCTTGCCCTTCGCCTTCGCTGTCGCCTTCTTCGCACGTTCTAGCGCCACCGTCCTCTCCTTCCCCATGAAGCTATGTACCTAGGGTAGGGTCATGGATCTGTCCAACATACCCTCCCCAAGGACATCTCTACAAAGAATCAGAAGCAGTCGAAGAGAAGCCATCGTCCACTCGACCATGAAGATGTGCTCACTCGACCACCTTGAAGACACTCAACCACCAGAAGATGAGAAACTCTCCACTCTGCAACAGTCAAGACTTAAACCATAGCTTTATGGGCATTTATAACACTTTACTGCAAACGTTACCAGTAACGCCCCTCCTTTATGAACATTGAACCCTGTGTAACGGAGGGGAGCTCGGGTCCTGGCGCACTCTATATAAGCCACCCCCTCCTCTGGGACAAGGGTTCGCACTTTCTGTAATTCACACACATATATTCAATCGACCGCCTCAGGGCTCCGAGACGTAGGGTTGTTACTTCCTCCAAGAAGGGCCTGAACTCGTAAACTCGTGTGTACAACTCCTCCATAGCTAGGATCTTGCCTCTACATTCTTACCCCCCCCCCCTATTATACTATCAGTTTTAGGACCACGACAGGAGAGGCCTACTAGACAAACTGAGGGTGGAACTACAATGTTATCAATAAGAGTGGGGATGTGTTTCTGTGTGTGCCTGTGCGTAATAGATCTGTCGGGACGCATCCATGGATGATGAAGGGGAACCATGTGTTTGGTAAGCAAACCTAACTAGATCGGTAGATCAATTGTTGTTTGTGGAGGAAGGGAGAGACACAACTAATGAGGTAGATCGATTGATGTGTGGGTAAAAACGAGTTATAAGGACCTAGCTAGCTATATTTATAGCGAGAGATCGGTCGGTGTACGTCCATTTGTTAGAGGAAAATAAGGCCCAGTGAGACGAATAGACAGAGAGAATGGAGCTAGGAGGTGGTGCGAGAGGCCCAACTACTAGCTAGATAGGGGGAGGAGTGTGCGGTTGTGAGATCGATGAAAAGAGGGGCGAGAGTTTACACGTGTGTCTGACCGTATGAGAGACACGAGGAAAGGACACATAAAGGAGGAGATTGAAGGTGTGTGTGTGTATGTTGTAGGCAGGCATCACTGGAGAGGTTTATCGATCGGTGTGTGTCGGAAAGGAGTTGTGGAGACTCTGGGAGAACGACCTAAAGAAAATAATGAATGTGCCCGGTGGATAGAATGTCGAGGGAAGGGGAGGGCGAGGAGGGCGTGTGCATGCACGAGAGAAAGTTAGTGGTAGCTACAAAGGTTAGAGGATTGTGTGGGTGTAAGAGACTAACAAAGATCATAATTTGATATGGAAGCGGATTCATATATTTGAATAGGAGATCATAGTGTTTTAAACATTGCATGCCTGAATATAGCGGTGATACATGTGTTGTCACATGTTATACCATAATGTGATAATGCATGGCGTTTGCAACTCACGGCTAAATGCCGAACAATCTAAACCATGCTATACATCAAACAATCTCACATTTTATTTGAATTTGTGATAATGTGTGGCATTTGCAGCTTACAACTAAATACCGAACAATCTAAACAATACTATATATCGAACATTCTCACATTTTATTTGAATTTGTGGTAATGTGTGGTGTTTGCAACTCACATCTAAGTACTTGTAGGCGTAGGGGGCGGGGCACCATACATAATGTGATATACACATTATACATATGAGACATGGTTTAGATTATGAAGATCTAGCTAGAGCTAGAAATGTAATGTGATTTGAAATCAAAATAAAGTGGATTCAAAAAATCTTGTCCGAGTTCATATAATACACATAGTTCATATGTAACTCGAGACTAATCATGTGGTGTGCTGTGAAGATAATACACAAACGATGGTTTAACTTGACAATAATGATGATTGTAGATCTTATTAAAATAGAGGAACGAATTCAAATGCTTTGACTTCACAACAATCATTACTGTAGATCTTATTCAAAAAAGGAATTCAAATTTAGTTCATATTGAAGCGGTAGTATATACGTTTGGAATGCACTAAAACGTTCATTTGAGTAGTAGGTTGCATGCATTATACACGTAGCGAAATATTTTAATTGAACATAACATGAATTCAAAGTTTTGAATGACATTTGTAGTGCGCATTGATTTGGTACAATACACGTTAGGCTTGTCCGGAAATTTCAACCCGCGCCTTGTTAGCCCGAAATATTTAAGATATATCTTTGTCTCGTTGTGCTCCGACAACTCCCTCCATCTCAACCCGTGCCTTGCTATTCTGAAATTACAACGCGCACGAAAACTCCCACCTCCTGTGAAATCCCGACACGCGAAATGCACGTGGTACCCCTGAACCGAAAGTACTGCCTCAAATCGGTGGGGGTACTTTCGTAACTTACCCCACATTTCGGACAAGCGCATCTCTAAGCCATGGTTCCCCACTACCATCCCATCCGCCCACCCATTCGTACACCGAGGCCGCGGAAACCCGCGATGAAACCCCACACCCTGCTCCGTCCACCACCCAGCCGGAGCCTCTTCCCCGACGATGTCGTCCACAGCAACACATCGACGTCCCTCGTCCACCGTACCGGATGAGGATCCGTCGTCGATCTCATCGTCCTGCCAGTTCAGCCACCCCATCCTCCACCTCCAAGGAGCTGCCCCGACGTTCCCCTCATCTTTCGCGCCACCTCCATTCCCACACCGCCGTCTTCACCTGCACCACCGAAAGAGCATCATCATCACCGTTTCCTCGGATGAAGATGCAGCCTAATCGGCGCCACCAAAGATGTTGTACACTAATCGCCACATTTTCTTCTTGATTCGATCTCATGGTGCTGCCGGCGCTTGGTCCCGAGCTGACACGGCGCGGCTCCATCCACGGCGGCGTCGCCGGCCACTTCCTCCACGACGTCGCTCCCTCGGCGGCGACATCCACATCAGTAGGAGCTGCTGCTCTGCTCTTGCTCTTGATTGCGATGCTGCTCCGATTTAGCTACACTTCAGTCGACTGAATCGACTTTTGGGTCAGTTGATTTTCAGGGGGTGGGGGGCTCGCCGGGGTGAAGGAAGAACCAGCCGCAGCAGGGAGGGGGCTCGCCGGAGAGGTACCCCACTATCTATCTTAGGGTTCAGGATGAGGGCGATGGTCGCCGGCGGTGGCGGGGCGGTGGTGTGGGGATCGCCGGAGAAAAAGCTCGGCACGGGGGGCCTAGAGGGATGGCCGGGGCGGCGGCGGACTGGTGATGGGGAGTGTTTTCGGGGCGGGCGTGGCGGCGCACCGCCGGCCGCGGGCGGCGGGGGGCTGCTGTTTGGCCGGTGGTGGCTGGCGACTCAAGGGGGTGGAGGTTGAAGATGAACCGCAGGCCCTTGATTTCGTATCCAACGGCTGCAAAATCAACTGACCAGAGATGAAAAAGTCAGTCGACCGACGTGTAGCCTCACCTTGCTAGTGCGTTCAGTTTCGACAGCAAAATTCAGTTTCCACAGCAAAATTCAGTTTCGACAGTTAAGTTCAGTTTCGACAGTTAAGTTCAGTTTCGACAGTTAAGTTCAGAGATGAGCGGCTGATGTATTTTACATCTAGCACTTTGTGGTTATGTATTTTACGTCATGTATTGGAGATGCTATTAGAATTCCACTCAGGTTAACGTTGTTCGTTGTCTCTCTTGTCCTGCTTCAGCCTCGGCGTCGTACAACTCACCGGAGCTGCTCCAACGACGAAACCCTCCATCACAGCGGAGTAGTACCTCGGGCTCCATCTCCAGACGCCTAAGATCTTCTTCCCCTCCTTCGACAGCAAAGTCAGCCGGAGCATCCTCACCAGCCAACCCAATCACGCTGAGATCGACATGGCTTCGCCAAAGAGGTTGTACACTTGTTGCATCTCTTTTTTACTCTACATGTTATATATATTGTCCACTGAGCACACGAATTTGTTCCTTTACTGTCTCCTTGAAAGAAAAAGCGTAGGAATTTTAATTTTCACTTGTCCTCCTTTTCAAATTCCTATTCATAAAGCACAAGACTAAGAGATAGTAGCATAATAGCATTATAACCGTACATTTTCTTGTGGTTTGAATTAATCTCACCATGCTTCTTTGCATCCTGTGATCTTCCAATTGTTGTGAATCAAACACCCAGATTGGCAGAAATCCTGTGTTTTTAAATTCTCTGTTTTGCACGTGCATTCCTATCCTATTCCTGTCTATTTCCTATCCTTGCATTGTTGGAATCCTCCAATTCAAACGAGCCCTTACAGAATTACTTCTCTTATAGATAGTTGTCAAAGAAAACCTTGCGTGGTTTGTCCCGCTCCTGCTGCGCCGTCGTCCACCCCAGCTCAGCTGCTCCAATGACAGAAGGGTCCAGCACAGCATGGATCCGGCCTCTAGACTGTCTTTCGCCGCCTCAGATCTTCTTCCCCGCCGCTGGCAGCCATGAAAACTGCATTACCATCATCAACCAAGCAGATGACCTCGAGGACTACACGGGTCCGCAAGAGAGGTCTCACTCTTTCCTGTCTGCTTATGTTATGCATCGCTTAATATTACATGCTACTTTATCGTCTTGTTCACCGATTAGACTCTGAGTCAGCTCCAAACTAATGGTAAAACTTGAGTTTTTAAATGGTTGTGGGGTACATATCGGGGCCGCTATCAATAGTATCTATCTACTATCTGGTTAATCTCCAGTGTCTACTATGAGTTTCATGTTGGGTGGGAAACAAACAGTAAAGAAGCCATTATCTGTATTTTTTAACTGAAGCCATTATCTGCCTGCTATTATTGGTTTCGGGTCTATCCACAGGTTGCTACCATCACTCTGGATTTTTGCATACACTCCTTACATAATCTCACTATGTTTTATTCCTATGCATGACAGTTATTGTAAACAATGGAACTGAACATGTAGAGCAAAAGAGACGAGCCTTGCGTGGCAATAAAATTTCATGCAGACGTCACTCCATGGTAGGCGCAAAGGCATCCCCCTCCATGCATTTCAGATTTTAATCGAGAGGAAGATATCTGTTCTGAGGGGGGTTCAGAAGGAGAAGACAACTCCTATTTACCCCCTGAGGTGTTCGCTCTAACTTGGCATGTTGATGTTGGTTATATCATGCATATGGTGTCTTGCATTGCTTACTTTATACATCAAATATGTCATCTGCTTAGTTTAGACATCCTTTGTGCGAATACCATCTGTTTAGTTTATTCATCGTTTATGTGAATTATGCAACGCCATCTTGTTTAGCCAGGCATCATATATGTGAATTTTGCAATGCCATCCTGCTTAGTCAGTCATCTTATATGTAAATTATATCAGGTCATCCTTTTTTTGTTACATATTACATTTGTCAACAATGTTAGTACATTCAACTGCTCTTCGTGTGCATCAGCCATTTGACACTGTGATGGCAAATTCTGGAGTGAAAACAAGGTCTTCAGAGCAGACTATGCTATCTGACGAAGCGCATATCTCGCTGGTTACGGATAGCTCCTCAGAGGAGGATTTAGAGGTAGATGACCAGTCCTATCCCCCCCTGAGGTGTATGCTCTAACTTGGCAGGGTTATGTCATTTGATTAGTTTAGACATGCTTTGTGTGAATGCCACATGTTCAGTGTCTAATTACCATATATGTGAATTATGCATTGCCATCTTGTTGCAAGACATTATATATGTGAATTATACAATGCTATCTTGTTGCAAAGGCATTATATATGTGAATTATGCAATGCCATGCTGTTTAGCTAATCATCATGTATGTGAATTATATCATGCTATCATTTTTTTTGTATTACGTGTTCCGTTTGTCGACAATGTTTGTATATTCAACTACTCTTCCTGTGCATCAGCCATTTGAAGCGGTGATGGAAGTATCTAGAGTGAAAACAAGGTATTCAGAGCAGACAATGTTACCTGCTGAAGCAGACATCTTGCTGGTTACAGAGAGCTGATGACCAGTCATATTTCCCCCCTGAGGTCTATGCTCAAACTTGGCAGGGTTATATTACACATGTCTTGCATGTTGTCTTGCATTGCTTAGTTTTTACATCATATATGGATTGACATCTGCTTACTTGCTTACTATATAAATCATATATTTGAATTATATCATGCCATCATGTTTACATAGTACATACACATCATCTATCTGAATTATGGCATGGCAACCCATTTAATAAAGACATCATATAGTTATATCATCTCATCCTATTTAGTGTTTACAGTCATCATATTTTGAATTATGGCATTCTATCCGTGAACGTATGTGAATTATGGCATGCCAACCTATTTAATAAACACATTATATAGTTATGTCATGTCATCCTGTTTACATAGTCTCATATTTTGAACTATGTCTTTCCATCTTTTTTTGGTTAGCCATCATAATATGAAATTGTGTCATGCTATCATGTTTAGTTAGCCATCATATATGTGAAATTGTGTCATGCTATCATGTTTGGTTAGACAACATAAATATGAGTTATTTCATGCCCTCTTTTATTCCCCACTATCCATTGCACCTGTCTATCATACAATGTCTATACTTTCAATTACTTTTCTTGTTTATCAGCCATTTGAATTGGAGAGCGTGATGGCAGTATCTAAGGGAGTAACAACATGGTCTTCAGAAAAGATAGTGCTACCAGTTGATGCAGATAGAACCACGGTTGTACTTGCCCAAGGACCAGATCCACCACACATAACCCAGACTCTCGCAGATTGTACCCCTACCCAGTTGGACAGAGAACCAGCTACACTCCTTCTAACCCCAACCCCGGCAGATAGTAACCCAGTTCCAGTTGACACAGCACCGTCTCCACCATAGAGCACCCAAACACGAGCAGTTAGTAAGGGAACTGCAGTCCCAAAGCACGAGGACCACCACTCCGAATCCCAACTCAACGCTTAAAGGAGAAGAAGATTTGTTCTTAGGTCAGGTTCTGTAGCTATGGTTCATACTCCTTTGCTCTTGCATTACTGTATTTACTCATACCAACTATTTTCAAATTTGAAGGATGGAATTGAAACTCCAATGGCGCAACAGGTATGTTTTAAACCTATTTCTTTAACTGGTTTGTTGTTGTAACCTGCTCTATGTTGATTTCAGTTTCAATTGAATAAACACTTATGTTCACATGTCATGCACATTACAAGTGTTGTTATTGCTCTATAGGTACCCACACTTATATTCTGTCTATTCTGCTTTGTCTTGAACAAATATTATTTGAACTGTGTCTCGATCTTGATTTGCCAACAAAAACTAGAATTATATAGATGTAACGCCCTCGATGCGGCTATAGCTCCCACGTGTCGAGGCACGACTTGGAGACATAACCGCATTGAAAGCAATGTCGCAAGTCAGGCAATCATTACAACATCCCATGTAACATATAATAAAAGGGGGAGATACATAGTTGGCTTACACTCGCCACGTCACATCAAAGTACATAAATAACATCCACCATACAAACACTCATGGCCCGACTACGGCGCCAAAATAGAAGAAACCCAACATGCGACAAGGCCCTGAATCAAACCCCAACTAGGCACCACTACTGATCATCGGGAAAGGAAACATAATAACGCTGAGAGTCCTCGTCGAACTCCCACTTGAGCTCGTACTCGTCACCTGAAGCGAAATCACCTGGACCTGCATCTGGAATTATAGTATCTGTGAGCCACAGGGACTCAGCAATCTCGCACCCTCGCGATCAAGACTATTTAAGCTTATACGAATGGATAAGGCAAATATATGTGGAGCTGCAGCAAGCGACTAGCATATGTGGTGGCTATCTTATACGCAAAAGAGAGCGAGAAGAGGAGGCAAAGCGCGAGCGAGAATCTAGAAGGACAACCTGCGCAAGCATAACTCCAACACCGTGTCCACTTCCTGGACTCCGCCGAGAAGAGGCCATCACGGCAACACACTCAGTTGTTTCATTTTAATTAATTAAGGTTTAAGTTATCTACAAGCGGACATTAACAAATTCCCATCTACCCATAACCGCGGGCACAGCTTTCGAAAGTTCAATCCCTGCAGGGGAGTCCCAACTTAGCCTATGACAAGCTCTCACGGTCAAAGAAGGAATAGACCTCCTCCCAAGACGTTCCGATCAGACTCGGTATCTCGGTAACTCAAGACACTTCGACAGGTTAAAACAAGACCAGCAACACCGCCCGAATGTGCCGACAAATCCCGATAGGAGCTGCACATATCTCTTTCTCAGGGCACACTCGGATGAGCCAGACGTCGGGTAAGCCAGCCCAGAGTTGCCCCTGGTAGCCTCGGACATCGCTCAGTGGGACCAACACTCAGAGGAGCACTGGCCCGGGGGGGTTAAAATAAGATGACCCGTGAGTCTGCAGAACCCAAGGGGAAGAAAAGGCTAGGTGGCAAATGGTAAGACCAATGTTGGGCATTGCTGGAAAGGCTTTAATCAAGGCGAAATATCAAGGGGTTCCCATTATAACCCAACCGCGTAAGGAACGCAAAATCCGGGAACATAACACCGATATGACGGAAACTAGGGCGGCAAGAGTGGAACAAAACACTAGGCGAGAGGCCGAGCCTTCCACCCTTTACCAAGTATATAGATGCATTAAGATAACATAGCAATATAATGATATCCCAACAAGTAAATAAATGTTCCAACAAGGAACGGCTCCAATCTTCACCTGCAACTAGCAACGCTATAAGAGGGGCTAAGCGAAGCGGTAACATAGCCAATCAACGGTTTGCTAGGACAAGGTGGGTTAGAGGTTTGACATGGCAATTGGGAGGCTGACAAGCAAATGGTAGGCATCGTAGCATTGGCATAGCAAGAGCGAGCAAACTAGCATAGCAAAGATAGTAGTGATTTCGAGGGTATGATCATCTTGCCTGCACAGTTGTCAGAGTTGACTGGATCCTCACAAGCAAACTCAATGGGCTCCTCGGTAGCGAACTCGTCTCCCGGCTCTAGCCAACAAGACAAACAAGCAACAAGGATACAATCAACCACGTGCAAGACCAAGCAATAAGATGAAATGATGATATGCTATGCGGGATGCGATGCGGGATGCAAAATGTAAGATATGACAGGAAATGCATGAACCTGGCCTCAACTTGGAATTCCAAGTGTGCCACTGGATAGAGGGGATGAAATCGCTTGAAAACGATATAAAGATCATCGGAATCGGAGTTACGGTTTGGAAATGGCAAGCGATTTAAGAATGACATCGGTCTGCGATTTACAGCAAGTAGGCATCTAAATGCAATGAGATGAACATGCTACAGCCACCAAACATGACAACAAAATACATGGCAGGGATGCACACAAGATGTTTAACAAAAGACTAGCACTGAGCCATGGCCAATTCATCCATTAAGAGGTTCAAACAAGCATGGCAAAAACGCAAATGCAAAACAGATTCCAGACAGTGAAATTAACACTTGTCTGAAATTTCAGATCACGAAGCCCTCTTCGGAGCAGCAAAACAACATGATACATGACCTGATTAAGACAAGTAAGAACATGGCATGGAGCTACTCAACAAGCTTAACAAAAGTCCCAAAGTGACCTGGGGCCAAAAGGGATCACAAAAATATATTAACGGGCACACGAACATAGCTAAAACACAATCAGTTTTCAGACTTAGTGAAAACTGAGACATGCTGAAATATAACTCACGAAGGCATGTAAACGACCTCGATGCACTCACCATGGTGCAAGTAACAGCAAGGCAAGCATACATCTATTAAGAAGGCACAAAATACAAGCTAGACATGGCAAGAACAATGGCATAGCATGCACGGATCAACTATAACAACGCCGGCAAAATCGCAAACGAGTTGACGATCTGCCCAGATTCACCACGAAGCAAAAGTAGAGCTTGATTGACTCAAGCTAGGGTGCTCCATAATTGCAAACAAAGACATGGATGGATAGAGCATAACATGATTAACAAAACTCCTTTACTGATCATCCTCAAAAGAGGCACGGATCACTAGGAAACAAGCTGAACATATGGCATCATGAACTATAATATCCCAGACTTAGTGAAAACAACTAAGTCCCTGAAAACAGATTACCGGGTGCCTCACTTTGCAAGCTTGCACAAGTCACCACACACATCCTAAAAATGCATGGGTTGCACCTCTGGAAAGAAGACAAAATGCTTAACAAAACATATGAAGGACTCACAGGCATATCATGCACACAATAATCATGGCAAAAATGACAAAAGTCTAAGATGAACTAGCAGATCTGACAATTAACTCACGAAGCCTCCTTCTAACAGCATTTTGGGCATCAATATGAACTCAAATGAAAATTATGCAATGGAATGAAATGATTTACTTGTCGAGACGAACATTTTGATATATCATATGCCCAAATCGGAGCTACGGATGCAAAGTTACGGGCGGTCAAAGTATGCATAAAATTTAGGGGGAAGAGGGAAAAAGTGAACCCTAGGAATTTTGGATCTCAGATCTGGAACGGGCACTGTTCATCGGGCGCGCGAACCGAGGTGCTCCGGCGAGCTCGAACCGGCTCCGGCGAGGTGGTGCCGAGGCGGCCGGGTCCGGTGGCGGCGGCGAGGTGGCGCCGGCCCGGGGCGGCGCGGGGCGGCGAGGGGCGACCGGGCCCCGAGGGAAGGTGGCGCGGGGCGCCGGCGTCGGCGGCTACCGGATTAGGTGTTCGAGCGGCGGGCTCCGGCGTCGGGGCGCGGTGGTGCGGTGGTCGGCGATGGGCGGCGGCCGGTCGCGGGAAGACGAAGGCGGCGCGGGGAGATGGCCTCGGGCCCGGGTGGAGGAGGAAGGGGGCCGGCGCTGGGCCTGCAGGCCCGCGTCGGTGGTGGCGGCGATGCGGTCCCCCAGGGACACGTGGCGGCGGCTGACTGGATAGCGGCGGCGAGCGGACAATGTCCGGCCGTCCGGATTTTTGTCCGGCGGTCGGAGGAGGAGAGGGGCTAGGGTTTCGTCCGTGATTCGAATGGGGGGAGATATATATATAGGCATAAGTGGAGCTAGGATAGTCCAAATGAGGTGCGGTTTTCGGCCACGCGATCGTGATCGAACGCTCTAGGACATGGAGCAGAGTTTGGTGGGTTTTGGGCCAAATTGGAGGGTTGTTGGGCTGCAACACACACGAGGCCTTTTCGGTCCCTCGGTTAACCGTTGGAGTATCAAACGAAGTCCAAATGATACGAAACTTGACAGGCGGTCTACCGGTAGTAAACCAAGGCCGCATGACAAGTCTCGGTCCAAACCGGAAATGTTTAATCCCCACACATGAAAGAAAGCTAGAAATGACCACCGGAGGAGAACGAAGCGCCGGAATGCAAAACGGACAACGTGGAAAATGCTCGGATGCATGAGACGAACACGTATGCAAATGCAATGCACATGATGACATGATATGAGATGCATGAAAACGAAAACAACACACGGAGACAAAGACCCGAACCCGAGAAATAAATATAACTTAACGCCGGAAACGGCAAGAGTTGGAGTACAAATAGGGGAAGTTACATCCGGGGTGTTACAATAGACCATAAAGTGACCATGGTACATAGATATATGTTTGTTTCATGCTGTTATCCTGTCCACTTTACTACTGAACTCATTTGCCAAAATGAGTTTCATATACAACATGGTAAACATGTGATGTGTCTTCTTGTTTCTCTTTTAGAATGCGGACAAAATATTGGAGAACAGTATCGCGTTATCCAATGGTAAAGGAAGTAATGCAGATAAGGTTCAAGATAGTGAGACATCCCTGTTGGTCTCCAAGAAAGCTGATAAAAACTATCTTAATGACAGTGAGGGAACCCAAAAGTCATGTCTTGATGTAGTGTTCGAGTTACTGGCCACTACTGCTGGCACAAACTCTTCGAACTCGCTGCCTGAATCAGTTCGTCTTCTTGAGTCTCAACTTCAAGTTGAAAGACATCGATCAGATGTGCTGCGACAGGAAGCTGGAGGACTGAGGAAGTCCCTGCAGAATTCATATGCATATTTTCTGGTGCAATAGCAAGCGCTGGAGGATTTAAGCGCCAAACAAGAGAAAGTTAATAAGCTTGCTAAGCATCTTGCCAGCATTATGGGTACCCAGGATATTGTTTCTTTAGATCTTCTAAAGTGGTTTCAGTTCTGGATTTGTTTTGCTGCGGCGTTTATTTGCGTTGGTCGCCAACTTTGACAACCAGTGTATATGATATGCTGCTTTGTTCCCTATATTTGCACTGGTGGCGAACTTTGATGCCCAGTGGATGTAATATGTGTAATAGTCGTGATAGCCTAGCGTTAGTTGCTTGCTTATTTATTTCCTTGTTGTCTTGTTTATTTGTTTGCTTGTAGTCATTGCAGTTCTTTTTCCGCGGTTAGCTAGTGGCTGCAATAACCTATTTTTTAAAACTAGGCCACAATAACCATGGGCTAATGTTTACTGTAGTGACACTGGGCCTCCTACTGGCCGTAGAAATAGTGGGCCTTCTACGGGCCATAGAAACAATGGGCCTTCTATGGGTCATAGGAACAATGGGCCTTCTGCGGGCCGTATCATCAATGGGCCTTATACGGGCCGTATGATCGATTGGCCAAACATGGGCCAAACAAACCGCATTATGGCCATAAACGGGCTAGAGTTGGAATCACCCGTTCATGGGCCGACCATAACGGGCCATCGTTAATAGGCCGTATTTGATGACGCTATGAAAACGGCCCAACGTATTAACGGACCACAAATGGGCCGACTGTAACCACGGGCTGAATTTGGCCCACAAGCAGAAAATGACAGTAACAGGCCGTAAGTAAATGAATGCTGGAAATGAGCCCAAGAATAAATGGGCTCTGAGAAGGCCGAAAGATAACATGGGCTGGAAACGGCCCAACGGAATAATGGACCGTTAATGGGTATAAAGTGATACACTGTTCATTACGGGCCAGTTTCACCATGGGCCGTTAATGGGTGTAAAGTGATACACTGTTCATTACGGGCCAGTTTCACCATGGGCCGTTAATGGGTGTAAAGTGATACACTGTTCATTATGGGCCAGTTTCACCACGGGCCGTTAATAGGCCAAGAGTTACATAGGGCCTCATATGGGACGAAAGACGTCATGGGCCATATAGGGCCAGAAGTAAAAACGGGCTGGAATCATATTGGATGGCCCAAATGATGCTACTGGGCCTAATTCGGATAGGGCGTAACGGGACTTGGGTTAGCGGGCTGTAAATGGGCTATATGCGAACAGGCCGTTCATAGGCTTTCCATGGGCCGACCCGCCACCTTTTGACCAAGTCAAATGGGCCGGCCTTTTCATAGGAATGGGCCTCTGTTGGGCCGTGCCACGTGTCGACGTATCATAGGTGCCTTCCGTCCAATGAGTGGATGACATCTGTCATAACGATGATCCAACACGTGTTTCCTCCAGCCAATGATGATTTTACACGTGGAAAATCCCCATTGGTCGGGGCTGTTAACGGGTTATCGGATCCAAAACCCGACCCGATAGCTTAACGGCGTTCCGTTACGGTGGATGCCACGTGTCGGTCACCCTTGACGAAAGCACTTCTGTGACGCGCGATTTATCGTCATGGAAGTGGACACTTCCGTGATAATAATTTTGGTAATGTCATGGAACACTTCTACGACAGCACAGGTATGACTATCTTGATTCTGTCATAAAATCGAGATGGATGTACATGCATGACAAAAAACGCGACCTACTGTGACAAACACGTATCATCACGGAAGTGTATTTTTTGTAGTGGACACGAGGGCTCCACGAGGGTGGAGGGCGCGCCCTACCCCCCTGGGTGCGCCCCCCTACCTCGTGGGCACCTCGTGCGCTTTCCGAACTCCGTTT
This sequence comes from Triticum urartu, assembly GCF_003073215.2. Taxonomy (NCBI): domain Eukaryota; kingdom Viridiplantae; phylum Streptophyta; class Magnoliopsida; order Poales; family Poaceae; genus Triticum; species Triticum urartu. The sequence continues at coordinate 14,000,741 of NC_053026.1, forward strand.
TCTTACACGACACGTATTTTGGTCGGTAAAAATTCATTATATAATCTCCCAGAGGTTTTGACTCCCGTATCATGCAATTATCCTCTGTTTTGTGTTTCGAGCTGTTGTTGCTGCAGATTAGAGCAAGATGTCTTCGCAAGAGTCAGTCGGGGAGAGTCGGGTGTCTCACCCGGCACCGAGATCAATGACAAACAACAATGTTGACCTCTTTGGGCCAGCAACGGAGGAAGATATGGAGGCCGAATTGAAGAGGATAGATGTCATGGAGGAGGATCAAGAAGTCACTTCCCGCTTCCGAGCTGGATTCACAATGGGAGAACTGCAGAGCTCGGCTATTCCAAACTCGGTTATCCCTTCTAATGTTAGATTTCTTTCTTATGAGAATATGAAAAAGAGTGTCACTAGTTCTCCTGCAGCTATGCAACACCCTTGGGTGCAGGGAGTTTTGGCTGTTACAGGAAAACTCCGAAAGGAAATAATGGAGCTCAAGCAACAAGTCAATAAGCTCGAGGAGGAGAATTGTATCCTGAGGGGCATCATCGCCAAGAACATCACATCACCACCCACAAAAAGAGAGACATAATCACCTGGGTATGGGCACTCCCCTTGGCAACTTCCAAGCTTGGGGGAGTGCCCCAGTATCGTATCACCATCACTTTTATCTTTACCGTTTTTCTTAGCTCGACCCTTTTGGTAATATCTTGATCTAGTAGAATAAAGTTCTTAGTATGATCTAGTTGTGAGTTTTGCTTTATAATTCCTCTATGTAATCGAGTCCGTGAACTATATAATAAATATTGGTGTTGAGTCAAGGGCTTGATTCTTTTGCCATGATCCTAAGTGAATAAAAGAAAAGAGAAAGAAGTAAAAAGAAACAAGAGAGATCATATGGATCTTTATGGAGAGTAATGAGCTCACCTAGAAAAAGTATGATGAATAAAAGTTGTTGAGAGTTGACAAGCATAGTTTTGGTCATCTCTGCAATTAATAGGAAGTAATAAAGGAAGAGAGGTCTTCACATATAGATATACTATCCTGGACATCTTTTATGATTGTGAGCACTCATTAAAATATGACATGCTAAAAAGTTGACGTTGGACAAGGAAGACAACGTAATGGGTTATGTTTTCTTACATTTGAGATAAATTATATTGTCATGGATCATCCAACATGGTTGAGCTTGCCTATCCGTCTCATGCTAGCCAAATTCATCGCACCAAGTAGAGATACTACTTGTGCTTCCAAATACCCTTAAACCAGTTTTGCCATAAGAGTCCATCATACCTACCTATGGATTGAATAAGATCCTCCAAGTAAATTGTCATCGGTGCAAAGGAATAAAAATTGCTCTCTAAATATGTATGACTTATTAGTATGGGAGAAATAAGCTTTATACGATCGTGTGATATGGAAGAAATAAAAGCGACAGACTGCATAATAAAGGTCCATATCACAAGTGGCAATATAAAGTGACATTCTTTCGCATTAAGATTTTGTGCATCCAACCATAAAAGCGCATGACAACCTCTGCTTCCCTCTACGAAGGGCCTATCTTTTACTTTTATCTCCTACCTTGCATAAGAGTCATGGTGATCTTCACCCTTCCTTTTTACATTTTATCCTTTGGCAAGCACAGTATGTTGGAAAGATCCTGGTATATATAGCTAATTGGATGTGATTTTTCATGAACTATTATTGTTGACATTACCCTTGAGGTAAAACATTGGGAGGCAAAACTATAAGCCCCTATCTTTCTCTGTGTCCGATTAAATCTCCATACCATAAGTATTGCGTGAGTGTCAGAAATTGTGAAAGACTATATGATAGTTGAGTATGTGGACTTGCTAAAAAGCTCTTATATATTGACTCTTTCCTATGTTATGATAAATTGCAATTGCTCCAATGACTGAGATTATAGTTTGTTAGTTTTCAATGAAGTTTACTATTCATACTTGAAATTGTGATTGAATTATTACTCTAGCATAAGAAATTATATGACAAGAATTATGTAAGTTGTTGTTCTAAGAATGATCATGATGCCCTCATGTCCGTACTTTATTTTTATTGACACCTCTATCTCTAAGCATGTGGACATATTTTTCGATTTCGGCTTTCCCTTGAGGACAAGCGAGGTCTAAGCTTGGGTAGTTGATACGTCTATTTTGCATCATGCTTTTATATCGATATTTATTGCATTATGGGCTGTTATTACACATTATGTCACAATAATTATGCCTATTCTCTCTTATTTTACAAGGTTTCCATAAAGAGGGAGAATGCCGGCAACTGGGATTCTGGGCTGGAAAAGGAGAAAATATTAGAGACCTATTCTGCACAGCTCCAAAAGTCCTGAAACTTCACGGAAGATGTTTTCCGAATATATAAAAACTACTGAGAGCAAGAAGTTCACCAGGGGGCCACACCCTGCCCACGAGGGTGGGGGCGCGCCCTACCCCCCTGGGCGCGCCCCCATACCTCGTGGGCCCCCTGATGGCCCTCCGATGACCATCTTCTGATATATGAGGTCTTTCGATGAGGAAAAAATCATAAGCCATCTTCTCGGACGAAACTCCACCGCCACGAGGCGGAACCTTGGCGGAACCAATCTAGGGCTCTGGCAGAGCTGTTCCGCCGGGGAAACTTCCCTCCAGGAGGGGGAAATCATCGCCATCGTCATCACCAACGCTCCTCTCATCGGGAGAGGGCAATCTCCATCAACATCTTCACCAGCACCATCTCCTCTCAAAACCATAGTTCATCTCTTGTATCCAATTCTTGTCTCCAAGTCCGGGATTGGTACCTGTGGGTTGCTAGTAGTGTTAATTACTCCTTGTAGTTGATGCTAGTTGGTTTATTTGGTGGAAGATCATATGTTCAGATCCTATATGCACATTAATACCCCTCTGATTATGAATATGAATATGCTTTGTGAGTAGTTACGTTTGTTCCTGAGGACATGGGAGAGTCTTGTTATTAGTAGTCATGTGAATTTGGTATTCGTTCGATATTTTGATGAGATGTATGTTGCCTCCCCTCTGGTGGTGTTATGTGAACGTCGACTACATAACACTTCACCATTATTTGGGCCTATAGGAAGGCATTGGGGAGTAATAAGTAGATGATGGGTTGCTGGAGTGACAGAAGCTTAAACCCTAGTTTATGCGTTGCTTCGTAAGGGGCTGATTTGGATCCATATGTTTTATGCTATGGTTAGGTTTACCTTAATAATTTTGTTGTAGTTGCGGATGCTTGCAATAGAGGTTAATCATAAGTGGGATGCTTGTCCAAGTAAGGATAGTACCCAAGCACCGGTCCACCCACATATCAGATTATCAAAGTACCAAACGTGAATCTTATGAACGTGATGAAAACTAGCTTGACGATATTCACATGTGTCCTCGGGAGCACTTTTCTCTATATAAGAGTTTCTCCAGGCTTGTCCTTTGCTACAAAAAGGATTGGGCCACCTTGCTGCACTTTATTTACTTTTGTTACTTGTTGCTCGTTACAAATTATCTTATCACAAAACTATATGTTACCACTTATTTCAGTACTTGCAGAGAATACCTTACTGGAAACCGCTTATCATTTCCTTCTGCTCCTCGTTGGGTTCGACACTCTTACTTATCGAAAGGACTACGATAGATCCCCTATGCTTGTGGGTCATCAAAGAGCGGCGTGGTCAGGCGGCAGTGGCGGAACTGGTCGAGAAGGGGGAGACGAAGAAGGGTGAAAACGATGAGCTCGTAGTGATGAATCGGACTTGTTGGTTTTTACTGGACAGGAAAAAAAATTACTGGTGTGAGCCTAATGGACAGTGCTATCGTAGGCCTAATGAGCCGCGCCATAAAAAATGATGGCACACGGGAAATAAACTCGGAAAATAGCTATGGCGTCCTAGAAACATTATATGCCAGCGGTATACTCATATCAATGTCGTACCAATTTGTTTTACGCCACCACTATTTGAAAAAAGTAGTGCTGGAGTTGCTCGGAATCATGGCGCCACTAGCAAAAATTGTGGCTAGTACTTTTCCCACTAGTGCATACGTACGCTCTCGGCTTTTGTTTGTTCGTTGCTGGAACCCCAACTAACGCATTCTATTTTTTTCTTTTGAGTGTCACTAACGCATTCATGTGGCGATAAAGACACATACGGGGCAGTTTCCAGGCGTGGCACGAAACGGGGCCTCGTTCCTCTGGGCTCCAGGCCACAACATTTTTAACCACTTTTTTCTTTCATTCATTCACTCACTAGTCACTAATTAATCTGCACTTAGTCCAGTCAACAAATTACTTTAACCACCCTAACATGAAATATCTAGTTTTATTTATGATTTTCATTTTTTTCACCTTGTATCTGTTCCTAATTTCAACAACAGGTTCCATGTAATGTTAATTTTCATGGAGTAGAGACCAACTAAAATGGTGGGGGTGGGTGCAATATAAAAAATAGATATTTTACAACGTAATCCCAGTTTCTCCGTGTGAATAATGTATGAATATTGGAAAGGTGTCGTCGCTTATTTTGCTTGCATTACTCGGCAATGGTGGCTTTACTAGCACACTCGTTTCCCTCTAAGGAACGGATGGATTGACAACCATTGGATCCGGTTTCTCCATGAATTATGTAATGATGAAGGTGTTGGCTAGGTGGATCTTTATCTTGATACATAGTTCATTACAACAATTTAGTTCTTTATAAAGATTCGTAAAGGAAATACATCATTATTTAAAGGAATGTTCAAGTGCTCATAGCGTCTGACCAAACAAAGGAGTACTAAGAACATAACAAAAGGTTTTCCCATGAAAATAATGGTTGGGGATAAAAAAAGTGCTATTGGGTTCTATTTCGCATGAGTTCTGTAAATAATTAATGTGATGACTAGCTGCATTATAGTCTCAGCACAAAGAGCTTGGTAGAATAATTTAACTCTAGTTTTTAAACCCCTAAGAGCATCCACTGTGTGGTTAGAAGGCGGTCTACGCACTACACATCAAAACCAAGTCGGAAATCCTTAGCATCGAACCAAGTATTTCGTTTGGCTCCAAGCAAATAAAGGAATAGATGGAAACTTGGAGGAGATGGAATTTTAGTTCCTAAGGTTCGTCGAGGCTAAACTAGGAAGTTAATAACTCTTTTATTTTACAAATTGGCTCCACTTATGCATCTCCATACATGGGAGTAGAATTAGACACTAAAGATGGGCTAACAAATCCATCATTTTTTAATGGTTGCAAAAGTTCTCATAGCCTTCGACTTACTAGAGTACCAGCGGAATAACCAAATATTTTTAACTATTTATCTGCAGAGGTACATATAGCTGCATGTCAATGCATATCACCCAAGGCTTTTATAAGGAGCAAGATTTCCGCCAAGCAAATAGTGAAGAGCTTATTTTGGACTTAGCATTTTCAATCCAACTTCGTGCATTGTTTGTTGAGTCATTAAATGTTAGTAATATGCATAGATGCGGGCATAGGAGGCATAGGGAACTATCGATTTTGTTTGTTCACCAACACTTGGACCTAGTAGTTGTCAAAAAGAAATAAAAAATATATGAGCATAAGCCTACATGCCATGTTTATAACAAAGTCATGGACATGATGTCGGTTTTATAGAAATAACTACGCCGATGAGGTGGTAAGGTAGTCTCGAGTGTTGTATTCCTTAGTTTTACTTGGATAACACCGTAAATGTGACTGCACAAAAAGAAACTTGCTGCTCGTTGGAGAATTTTCTTACTCTGAATTTTGAGCGGTTTAAACTTGTAGCCTTGACCGAATGCTCCAACCTTTTTCTAGATCTGACAAGTTTACACAAAATTGATAGTTATAGTACCTTCCCTCTAGGGCTTTCAATTTTTAAGCTACAATTTCATTGAGCAATTAATTCACTATGCTATTGGAGCAAGCTTCTAATTCTTGTGATAACTATTGGGTTTTATTTTTCATGAATTTTGTAATCATGAATGTGTTGGCTAGATGCATCTTCACGTTAGCACACAGGGCTCACACAGCTTCGTCATAAAAACCTAAGACCATCTTTTGTGTGATCTAAAAAAGGTTCAAAGCAATGCTTGAACCTTTGATTGGCCATCTTGGCCCACTGGAGATGTCAAAATTAAGGTAGAAATCCTTATCAATGAACCAAGTTTTTGTTGGGCTACGAGCGGATAGAAAATGGAAACAAAGGTTGCAAGTGATGAAGTTTCAACTCCCAAGGTTTGCTAGGCTATAGTAAATGGTTAATAACTTGTTTCTAACACTGGGAATGCATCCGCGCCACACTGGCTCAAGTCCATACACATGACTAAAATTGACAATGAATCAAGAGCCACCCCCACCTTTCTTTGCTTCAAGTTAGTTCATAATTTGTTCAAAGGTTTTACAAAACTCCCATAGCCTCCGATCCACCAGAGGACTAACCACATAATACGAGATTCTCTCTCTCTCCCACTGACCTACCGGGGGACAAATGACTTCACGTCAATGCCTACCATCTAAGGCTTTTATAAGAAGCAAAGGCTCTCCAACAAGTGGTGAATACCTTATTTCTTCTTCAAGTTTTTATCTTCAATTTATCTACACATTTTGTGCATCATTTGTCATTCCTATGCACATTAGAGACATGAATCCAATAGACATAGGCATAGAAGGCACCAAGAATCACCGACATGACATCATAGCCACACCATGCACACCCTCCCTCAATTTGACGTCGTGCCTCACCCTCCTACTGCACCATGGCGCCTTCGTACTCCATCATCTTGACTGTTCTCCCACGATGATCTTCTGTGGTGGAACACCATTGTACCCTTTCGCTCCATCAACTCCATACACCACACTCTTAAATCATCTTGGTGACCCGACAAGATTACCCAGACGGTCGTGAAGACTAGCACTAAATCTTATTAGCTAGATGCCCCGAGCTTCGTTTAGGTGGGTAGACACAGAAAAAACATGAACAAGCCTACAGCCTCCAAACATAGCGATTCATTACTCACATCCATAGGGATCACACTATAAATATATCCAAACAAAGGTGAAATGAAAAATAAAACAAAATAGAAGAAAATTTTCTAGATCTACCTGCCCGAGTTTATGCACAATTGATAGTTAGAGTCATTCTCTCTAGGGATTTCAAATATTAAGCTTAAAATTTCGAAGAGCAATGTTTCCTTGCATTATTGGAGAAAGCTTCTAATTTTGGCCACAAATATTGGGTTTATTTTCTATGAATTTTGTAATAATTAATGCATTGATTAGATGTGGTCCGGAAGCGGTCAAAGCACCGTTTGAATTGAATCCATACATCAGGGATATGAAAATTAAGTGGAAATCCTTAGAGGTGAACCAAGTTTTTGGTTTGGCTCCAAGCAAAGAGAAAATAAAAGGAAGGATGAAAGTGACGAAATTTCAACTCCCAAGGCTCGGCTAGGCCATACTCGATAGTTAATAACTCATTTTTTACACATTGGACCCGACTCATTCATCTCCATACACATGACTAAAATCGTCGCGGAATCTAGAGCCCCACCTATTTTGCTTCAAATCATTTCATCTTTTGTCCAAAGATTTGACAAAAGTTTCATAGCCTCTAACCTATCAGAGGACAAACCAGTTAAGTAAGAGAGTTTTAGATATTGACCTATCGGAGGACAAGGCTTCATGCTAGTGCCTACTATCCAAGGCTTTTATAAGGAACAAGGCCCACCAACAAGTGATGAAATAGCTTATTTCCCATTTCACCTTCATATCTTCAAATAGTTCAATCACATTTGGTGCATCATTTGTCGTGTCTATTCACATTAGGGGTATAGATTGTATAGAAATAAGCATACAAGGCACCAGCAATCACCGACATACCACCATAAACGCAATATGCAATGAATGGATCAATTTCTCAGCGTGCCTCGCCCTCCTACTCCATCGTCTCGACCAATCTCCCCTACCTCGTCCAAAGGCCTACCATTGTTCTTTTGCTATGGTAGCCCCATGCGCCACATGCCCATAACATCTCCGTAGTGGAACAATATTACCAAGATTTTTGTGAAGCCCAAGACTAAATCACACTAATTGTATGCCTTTTAGCTTTCGTTAGCTGAATGGAGAAAATAATATCGGTAAGCTTACAAGATTCCTAGGATAGAGTTGCATTTCTAACTTCCATAGAGACCACAGTGCAAATGTGGCTAATGAAAAGGGGAATGAGAAAGAAAAAAGAAATGGCACCAATTAGTTCCACGCAGTTGTAGGAAAAAAGAATTATTAGGGTTCTTGCTTTAATTTGAAGCATGCAATTGACTAATTGTGCATTTGAAGAAAGCTTCTAATTTGGTTATAACTATTGAGTTTTATTTTCCATTATTTTGTAGTCGTGAATGGGTTGGCTAGATGCATATTCATCTTGCCACAGCAGGCTTAGCGGAGTAATTTAACTCGTAGAAAAACCTAAGACCATCCACTACGTGGTTTGAAAAGTGGTTCAAAACATCATTTAAACCCCATAGCAAAATTAAGGTACAAATCCCTAGAAACAAACCAACCTTTTGTTTTCCTCCAAGTGAATAGAAATGGAAACAAACACTGAAAGTGATGAAATTTCAACTCCCAAGGTTAGCTAGGCTATACTCAACGGCCAATAACTCATTTCTAGCACTTGGTCTAGGCCCCATTCACTCAGTCTCATACACATGACTAAACTTGAATCTAAAGCCCCCACCTTTCTTTGCTCTAAGTCGATTCATAATTTGTTCAAAGGTTTGACAAAGCTCCCATAGACTCCAACCCACTATAGGACTAACCACATAATAAGAGATTTTTTTCTATGTAACTACCAGAGGACAAATGACTTCGCGTCAGTGCCTACAATCCAGGGCTTTTATAAGGAGCAACACCCCCCCCCCCACACACACACACACAAGTGGTGGATAGCTTATTTCTCATTTAACCTTTCTATCTTTGAATTTTCCAATCATATTTCGTGCATCGTTCATTGTGCCTATGCACATTGGGGACACGAATCTGCTAGACATAGGCATAGAAGGCACCAGGAATCACCGACATGTCATCATAACTACACCATGCACCACCTCCATCGGTTTGACGTCGCGCCTCGCCCTCCTACTCCACCATGGCGCCCTCCCACTCCATCATCTCGGCCATTCTCCTACCACCTCATTTGCTGGCACACCATTCACCCTTTTGCTCCACCAACCCCGCACGCCACGCTCTCGAGCCATCTAGGTGACCCAAAAATACTATGTACACCATTGTGAAGCCTAGCACTATATCTTATACATTGTAGACATTGAGCTTCCTTTAGTTGGGTGGATGGAGAGAAAAACATCAATGAGCCTACCGGAATCCTCTGATGGATAGAGACAACATGTACGCACGCTCTGGGTTTTTGTTTGTTCGTTGGTGGAGTCACAACTAATACATTCTGATTTATTTTCTTTCCAGTGTCACCGACACATTCATGTGGCGATACGGACACATATAGGATAGTTTCCAGGCGTGGCACGGAACAGGGCCTCATTCCTGTGGGCTCCATGCCGCAACATTGTTAACCACTTTTTTCTTTGTTCATTCACTCACATGTCACTAATTAATCTGCACTCAGTCCAGTCCACCAGCTACTTTATTCACCCTAACCTAAAATATCAATCTTTTGCGTTCATGTTTTTTCACCTCGTATTTTTTCCTAATTTCGACAACGGGTTCCATGTCATCTTTATTTCATCGAGTAGAGACCAACTAAATGGTGACGGGGGTGAAATATAAAAAATGGATATTTTACCACATAATCTTAGTTTCTCCATGTGAATAATGTATGGATATTGGAAAGGTGTCATCACTTCTTTTACTTGGATTACTTGGCAATGCTAGCTTTACTTAGCATACTCATTTCCCTCTAGGGAACGGGCAGATTGACAACCATTGGATCTGGTTTTCTCCATGAATTATGTAATGATGAAGGTGTTGGCTAGATGCATCTTTATCTTGATATATAGTTCATTACAAAAATTTAGTTCTTTATAAAGATGCCTGAAGGAAATACATTATTTATTTAAAGGAATCTTCAAGTGCTCATAGCGTCTGACCAAACAAAGGAGTACCAAGAACATAACAAAGGGTTTTCCCATGAAAATAATGGTTGGGGAATAAAAAAAGTGCTACGGGGTTAGGAATAGAATGATAGCTATTGGGTTCTATTTCCCATGAGTTTTGTAAATAATTAATGTGATGACTAGGTGCATTATAATCTTAGCACAAAGAGCTTGGTAGAGTAATTTAACTCTGGTATTTTAAACCCCTAAGAGCATCCACTGTGTGGTCACAAGGCGGTCTACGCACTACACATCAAAATTAAGTCAGAATCCTTAGCATTGAACCAAGTATTTGGTTTGGCTCCAAGCGAATAGAGGAATAGAGGGAAACTTGGAGGAGACGAAATTTTAGCTCCTAAGGTTCGTCCAGGCTAAACTAGGAAGTCAATAACTCGGTTATTTTACAAATTGGCTCCACTTATTCATCTCCATACACCGGACTAAAATTAGAATTTCATTAGGAGCCCATCCTTTTTTGCTTCGTATTGGTCCAACACTATATATAGATGGGCGAACAAATCCATCATTTTTAACGGTTGCCAAAGTTCTCATAGCCTTTGACTTACTAGAGTGCCAGCAAAATAACCAAATATTTTTAACTATTTATCTGCGGAGGTACATATAGCTGCATGCCAGAGCCTATCACCCAAGGCTTTTATAAGGAGCAAGATTTCCGCCAAGCAAATAGTGAAGAGCTTATTTCGGTCTTAGAGTTTTTCAATCCAACTTCGTGTTTGTTGAGTCCCTAAATGTTAGGAATATGCATAGATGCGGGCATGCATAGGAGCACCAGGAACTATCAATTTTGTTTGTTCACCAACACTTGGGCCTAGTAGGTGTTAAAAACAAATTAAAAATATATGAGCACAAGCCTACATGCCATGTTTATAACAAAGTCATGGACATGATGTCGGTTTTATAGAAATAACTACGCTGGTGAGGTAGTAAGGTCGTCTTAGAGTGTTGTATTCCTTAATGTTACAAGGATAACACCGCAAATGTGACTGCTCAAAAGAAACTTGTTGCTCATTGGTGAATTTTTCTTACTCTGAATTTTGAGCGGTTTGAACTTGTTGCCTTGACCGAATGCTCCAACTTTTTCTAGATATGACAAGTTTACACAAAACTGATAGTTATAGTACCTTCCCTCTAGGGCTTTCAACAGTTAAGCTACAATTTCATTGAGCAATTGATTCACTATGCTATTGGAGAAAGCTTCTAATTGTTGTCAGGACTAATTGGGTTTTATTTTTCATGAATTTTGTAATCATGAAAGTGTTGGCTAGATGCATCTTCACCTTAGCACACAGGGCTCACAGAGCTTCACAGAAAAAACCTAAGACCATCCCTTTGTGTGGTCTAAAAAAGGTTCAAACAATGCTTGAACCTTTGATTGGCCATCTTGGCACACTGGAGATGTCAAAATTAAGGTAGAAATCCTTAACAATGAACCAAGTTTTTGTTGTAGCGAATAGAAAATGGAAACAAAGGCTGCAAGTGATGAAATTTCAACTCCCAAGGTTTGCTAGGCTATACTCAATGGGCAATACCATGTTTCTAACATTGGGCATCTCCGCCACATTCGCTCAAGTGCATACACATGGCTAAAATTGACATTGAATCTAAAGCCCCCGCCTTTCTTTGCTTCAAATTGGTTCATAATTTGTTCAAAACGGTTTGACAAAACTCCCATAGCCTCCGACCCACCAGAGGACTAACCACATAATAAGAGATTCTCCCCCCTCTCTCTCTCTCTCTCTCTCTTTCTCTCTCTCTACTGACCTACCAGGGGACAAATGACTTCACATCAGTGCCTACCATCTAAGGATTTTATAAGAACCAAAGGCTCCCCAACAAGTGGTGAATAGCTTATTTCTCCTTTAAGGGTTTTACCTTCAATTTATCCAACCACATTTTGTGCATCATTTGCCATGCCTATGCACGTTAGAGACATGAATCTGATAGACATATGCATAGAAGGCACCAAGAATCACCGACATATCATCATAGCCACACCATGCACGGCCTCCGTCAGTTTGACGTCGTGCCTCGCCCTCCTACTGCACCATGGCGCCTTCGTACTCCATCGTCTCGACTGTTCTCCCACGACGATCTTCTGTGGTGGAACACCATTGTACCCTTTCGCTCCATCAACCCCATACACCACACTCTTAAATCATCTCGGTGACCCGACAAGATTACCTAGATGATCGTGAAGCCTAGCACTAAATCTTATTAGCTGGACGCCTCGAGCTTCGTTTAGCTGGGTAGACGTAGAAAAAACATGAGCGAGCCTACAACCTCCAAGCATAGCGCTGCATTACTCACATCTGTATGTATCACACTACAAATGTATCCAATCAAAGGTGAAATGAAAAAAATAGAAGCACATTTTTCTAGATCTTCCTGCTTGAGTTTATGCGCAATCGATAGTTAGAGTCACTTCTCTCTAGGGGTTTCAAATATTAAGCTAAAAATTTCGAAGAGCAATGTTTCCTTGTGCTATTGGAGAAAGCTTCTAATTTTGGCCACAACTATTGGGTTTATTTTCTATGAATTTTGTAATAATTAATGTGTTGATTAGGTGCATATTGATCTTGGCACACAAAGTTCAGCGGAGCAATTTAACTCTGCGTATAAAACCTAAGGCCATCCATGGTGTGGTCCAGAAGCGGTCGAAGCACCGTTTGAATTGAATCCATACATCAGGGATATCAAAATTAAGTGGAAATCCTTAGCGGTAAACCAAGTTGTCGTTTGGCTCCAAGCAAAGAGAAAATCAAAGGAAGAATGAAAGTGACGAAATTTCAACTCCCAAGGCTCGGCTAGGCCATACTTGATAGTCAATAACTTATGTTTTTACACATTGAACCCGACTCATTCATCTCCATACAAATGACTAAAATCGTCGCTGAATCTAGAGCCCCACCTATTATGCTTCAAATGGTTTCATCCTTTGTCCAAAGATTTGACAAAAGTTTCATAGCCTCTAACCTATCAGAGGACAAACCAGTTAAGTAAGAGATTTTTAGATATTGACCTACCGAAGGACAAGGCTTAATGTTAGTGCCTACTATCAAAGGCTTTTATAAGGAACAAGGCCCCCCAACAAGTGACGAAATAGCTTATTTCCCATTTCACCTTTCTATCTTCAAATAGTCCAATTACGTTTGGTGCATCATTTGTCATGTTTATTCACATTAGGGGTATAGATCGGATAGAAATAGGCATAGAAGACACCATGAATCACCGACATATCACCATAAATACAATATGCATTAAATGGATCAATTTCTCAGTGTGCCTCGCCCTCCTACTCCATCATCTCGACCAATGTCCCCCCGCCTCGTCCAACTACCTACCATTGTTGTTTTGCTGTGGCAGCCCCGTGCGCCACACACCCATAGCATCTCCGTAGTGGTACAATGTTACCAAGATTGTCGTGAATCCCAAGACTAAATCGCACTAATTGTATGCCTTTTAGCTTCCATTAGCTGGATGAATGGAGAAAATAATATCGACGAGCTTACAAGATTCCTAGGATAGAGCTGCATTTCTAGCTTCCACAGAGACCACAGTGCAAATGTGGCTAATAAAAACAAAAATGAGAAAGAAGAAGAAATGGAATCAATTATTTCCACGCAGATGTAGGAAACATAATTATTAGGGTTCTTGTTTTAATTTGAAGCATGCAATTGACTAATTGTGCTATTGGGGAAAGCTTCTAATTTGGTTATAAGTATTGAGTTTTATTTTTCATGATTTTGTGGTCGTGATGGGTTGGCTAGATGCATATTCGAGTAATTTAACTCGTGGAAAAACCTAAGGCCATCCACTTTGTGGTTTGAAAAGTGGTTCAAAATACCATTTAAACTCAATAGCAAAATTAAGGTCCAAATTCCTAGCAACAAACCAAGCTTTTGTTTTCCTCCAAGTGAATAGAAATGAAAACAAAGACTAAAAGTGCTGAAATCTCAAGTCTTGAGATTAGTTAGGCTATACTCAATGGTCAATAACTCATTTCTAACACTGGGTCTAGGCCCCACTTCCTAGTTTCATACACATGACTAAACTTGAATCTAAAGTCCCCCACCTTTCTTTGCTTTAAGTCGGTTCATAATTTGTTTAAAGGTTTGACAAAACTTCCATAGCATCCGACCCACTAGAGGACTAATCACATAAGAAGATAATTTTTTTTTCTTTATTGACCTACCGGAGGACAAATGACTTCATGTCAGTGCCTACCATCCAAGGCTTTTATAAGGAGCGGCCCCCCCCCCCCACACACACACACAAGTGGTGACTACCTTATTTCTCATTTCACCTTTTTATCGTCGAATTGTCGAATTGTCCAATCACATTTCATGCATCATTTGTCGTATGCACATTAGAGACATGAATCCTACAAATAAAGGCATAGAAGGCACAGAGGGAATCATCGACATATCATCATAACTACACCATGCACCGCCGCCTCTGTCAGTTCGACGTCGCACCTCGCCCTCCTACTCCACCATGGCGCCCCCTACTCCATTCTCTCTACCATTCTCCCACCATAATGTCTACTGGCACATCATTGTACCGTTTCGCTCCACCAACCCCATACACCACACTCGTAAATCATCTCGGCGACCCGACAATATTATCCCGACGGTCCTGAAGCCTATCACTAAATCTTACTAGTTAGGTCTCCCAAGCTTCGTTTAGCTGGGTAGACGCAGAGAAAAACATGAGCGAGACTACATCAGTCCTCTGATGAATGGAGCTGCATTACTTGCATCCGTAGGGATCACACTGCAAATGTGGCCCGTCAAAACCGAAATGAAAAAGAAAAATAGAAGCAAATCATTTCCACGCGGCTGCAGGGGGACGGAATTATTAGGGTTCTTGCTTTAACTGCACTCCACCTCCCCCTTCTCTCCCCCCCGAATCAATTCTTCCTCCGCTGCCTCACGGAAGCCACCGCTGGCGGAAAAGCTTCGGCCTTTGTCCCCATTGCCCGCCGCGGCCACTCCCTCCCGGCGCCCCCGATGATCCCGCACTCCATGTGACCCCCTCCTCCTCTGCCAGGTGATTCCGCTCACTCCCCGTGCTCCCCTCCGAGCTGAAGTCCGGGGTGCTGTTCGTTCTTTCTCGATTGCCGCGCGCCGGGACGGAAGTCCGTGGTTCTTTCCCCGACCTCCTCCTTGCAAATTCCGCGGTTTCGTTCGGCGCACGGGAAAGGGGTGCGCGGCTTGCGATTCTTTTGCCTGCTCTGAATTTCGAGCTGCCGGAATTTGTTGCCTTGGCCAAATGCTCCTACTTTTCTAGATCTGCCAGGCCGGGTTTTCCAGGAATCGGCGGCTGATTTGTGGCTCCTCTCTGGGGCTTTTAGCGATTCGTTGCGCGGTTGGAGGAAAGCTTCCGTCTAATCTAATTCTGGTGATTTTTGTCCTGCAGATTCGGCGGCGGGTGATTCTCGGGGCCGAATCATCGAGCGCCGCGCATGAGCAGCTGGAGATTCGTGGAGGACTCCAACGTCTGGGTGAATTTGGTGGCGGTCCCTGCCAATTTCGCCATCGCCGTGCTGGAATTCGCGCTGTGGAGCTCCGCCTGGTGCTTCCTGGCCATCTTCTCCGCCAACTTCTGAGCCAGAATCTCACGCTGTTTCTGATTCCCAACCTGTCGGTGCAGATTGGATTAGGATTGCTGTAATTGGGGCTGAAATGATTTTTTAGCTGATTTTTAAGAGGGGAGGTCATTTTGACTGGATTGGGTTTGAGGATGGAGGAGAGGCTGTATGATGCCGGCGATGGCTCCGCTGGCAATCCGAGCGCTGAGGATGCCGCTGGCAATCCGAGAGGTGAGGATGTCGCTGCCAACTCGAGAGGCGAGGACGACTTCAGGAGCTGCTGTGGGGACGAGGAGGAGTGGGAGGACACGGAGGAGTCCTTCATGGCCGGCGTCTCCGAAGCGGAGCTCGGCGAGACTTCAGTGCGGCTCTTCTTCAAGGGTGTGTCGAGCTCGGACGTGGATGGGAAGAAGCTGTCCGGGATCGGTGTGGTGATGGAGAGGACACCTGGGGTGCCTCTTCACAGGGTGCAGAAGAAGCTGGATTTCTATGTGGATGAGCTGGTGGCTGAGCACTTGGCACTCATGGATGGCCTGTTGGTGGCATTGCAGAAGGGCATACGCAAGATCTTCGCCTTCACTAATTCAGAGAAGCTATACTTCCAGGCAAGAGTTTCTGGTTTTTCCAGTAGATGTTCTATACTGGTTCATATAACTGGATACATTAAGATATTGGTTTCAGTCAGCTCACTGACTGATGATTTTTCAGTCAGACTTTGTGTTTGCCAAAGTAAAAATAAAAATCAACGGTCTCTTCAGTTTAATCAAATCGAGTATTGCTGTTGCTTTCTTGAGGTGTATTCACAGGATGGTGCATTTCATCTTGGAAAATTCACAATCTTGACTGCTAAATCTGGATAACCATAAGCTAATTCT
This sequence comes from Triticum urartu, assembly GCF_003073215.2. Taxonomy (NCBI): domain Eukaryota; kingdom Viridiplantae; phylum Streptophyta; class Magnoliopsida; order Poales; family Poaceae; genus Triticum; species Triticum urartu. The sequence continues at coordinate 14,017,342 of NC_053026.1, forward strand.
GACCTATTGACCTCATGGCTGATTTATATATAGCCGTAGTTGTTATGGAAAAATGTTGTTAGAATTAAAATGTGGGGAACAGAATGGTGAAATGTGAATATGGAGTGAGTGTGCACGCAGTGCCCTATTTAAGGTATTCCATGCAGAAGCTATAGAATACTTGCTAGTCTGATGTGCTATTTCTGTTCAATTAATTAACTTTCTCGCGGCAGTGTATCAAACTGAAACTATGCATATTTGGATTAAGTCAACTGAACAAGTCTTTGTTTTCTTTATTTTTCTGCGACAGATTGCAGAAGCTGAAATTCTTGAAGACCAGCTTTTGGTAGCTTTAGGACACAGGATTCTTGAACTGGTTGAGAAGCTGGAGGATTTTGATCTAATATTGCTTCCTAGCTTTGAACTTGAGAGGCCATTGAAGTTGGCCAAAGAAGCAATAGGCATCGTGTATGTATCTCCCTATGAGGTTGCTACCTGCCCGCTATGCTGCGAGGAAAGACGAGGTTCTCATATGATCAAGGTCGGCTGTTCCCACAAATTTTGCTACAGTTGCTTGATTGTGTATGTTGAAGGCAGGCTGCATGCCTCGAAGCTGCCTATTAGATGCCCACAGTTAAGGTGTAAATATCATATTTCGGCTGGTGAGTGTAAATCATTCCTTCCGGTGAGCAGCTATGAGTCCCTGGAGAGGGCTTTCGCGGTGGGCGGCAGCACCTATGACATGGAGGGGTTCTATTGCCCCTATCCAAACTGTTCGGTTTCGTTAGACCTCAGTCAGCACTTCTCCAGGGCAAGCTCGTCCAGTCAGTCGGACCTCAATTGCATCGAGTGCCCGGAATGCCACAGAGATATCTGTATCAACTGTGGAGTGCCATGGCACATCATGATGGGGTGTGATGAGTACCAGAGCCTGCCTGTCGAGGAAGGAGGTGCAGGGGACCTATCTTTGCATCGGCTAGCACAAAACAATAGTTGGAGGCGATGTCAGAGATGTCGACGGATGATTGAACTAACGCAGGGCTGCTTCCACATGACTTGCTGGTATGCTCTGCATGTCTGTTCCCTGCATTTTCCAGATATTTGTAGCTTCAATTTGTCGTATAGTAAAGCCTTCTTGTCGTTTCTTGTTAACCCTCAGATTCCCTGAGATGCATGAGATTTCGACAAAAGCATAAAAATAGTGAATCTTTAGAACATTATTTAAAATGGCTAGTAATTGCTGGCCTGTGAACTGAAGGATGTTACCACACAGAGCCTCAAATAATGTTCCTATTTAGTGCAGACTACTGGGCAGACTCTCATTTAGTATTGAAGATCCATTCATTCATTCATGTGTGTTTTCATGCGATTCTTGTATCCAGGCTAATGAAGGCCCTTTGCCATTTTCTGCAGGTGTGGCCATGAGTTCTGCTACTCCTGTGGCGCCGAGTACAACAACGGCGTACAGGCATGCCAGTGCGTATTCTGGGACGAAGACAACGCTGAGCCCTCGGCGGCGCAGTCCTGCCAGGCATCTGAGATCTGGGCGTGGGACACCTTCGACTGCATGCCCACGGCCGCCGACGGCTACTCGGAGCAGGAGCGGGCGCAGCTGGCGCTCATCCAGCGGTTCCTGGCGGGGGGTTTCAGCCTGAGCGGCGACCACCACCACCTGAGCCAGCAGTCGTCGCCGCCCCGCTGCGCGGCGGACTCGTACATCGTCGACACCATGAAGGACCTCCACCAGCTGCCGTGGCTCGAGCGGTTCGTGTCGGTGATGAGCGACACCTACAACGACGACTACATCCAGTGAATGAAGAGTTTAAAACTTGAATCATAGATATAGCATTAGAAAGAAGATATGAGAATGCCGCATATACCGATGACTTCCTGTTCGGAATAATGTGTTCCCCTGACAAAAAATCCACCCTGTCGAAAATTGGTTGACACTGGGAAAACAAAATGATACTTCCACCTTTGTTTGTTTGTTTGTTTTGTTTGGCTGTCCCTCCATTATTCATTCTCTTTTGGTATCTTCTGCAACAGCAAAGAAGCTTGGTTACCTACCATTTTCCCTTTTCTGTTGGACAACATCATCAATTATTAAGTGGAAGGTGCGTGGTCGGCCACTGAATTAGAAAAATCTTCTCCTGATGCTTATATTTATAATTCGATTTGATGTGAAAAGTAAGGCATAAAGGTTGACAAAAGCAACCCCAACAAAACTAAAATAGGAACAAAATGTTCTCCTAATAATTATTTTACAATTTGATGTGAAAAACCAAGCATAAAAGTAGACAAAAGCAAACCCCACAAAACTAAAATAGGAACAAACAGGATTACAAGAATCCATCGCAATGCCAAATGCAACGGCAAGAGAGAAGAAATAATGTGCATGATCTTCGGTAGCCACTCGACAGTAATATCCAGACTTGGCCCTAATCCAGACATGGAAATTTCTAGTAGCAAAACATTTGTTGTACATAGATGGAATTTCTTCATACTTCGGCACAACAGCCAGATGGCATCAAGTTTAAGCATCTCACCACACAATCCTATAAATATTTTGAGCTCTGCATAGGCATGAATTTTCCAAGATAAGGATATGTAACATAACCAAAGCCAGTTAACTGACTGATGCACTTCTAGTAGCTAGAGACGACTACTGCTAACAAGACTCATCATGGTGATTGTCCTAGCATCCCGCCGCTCGTGTCGTAGCCCGCGTCATCGTCGTCTCCGGCACGATGCTTTCGAGCGAGCAGGTACTTCTCAAACTCCTTGAGGTAATCCAGGAGCAGCACGATAGTGAAGAGGAGGAACCCGCCAAAGTAGCTGTTACCACCCCCACCGCCTCCACCTCCGCCGCCTCCTTTGCCGAAACGGAACGGAGGGAACCCACCGCTTCCATCGTCCAACTTAGGTCCTTGAACCTTTCCTGAAACCAGAAGCAAAATTAAGCAATCCAAGTCGGCTGATTGTCCGCTCCGATGAGAACAAGATTTCGATTTCATGCAGTGTGAGAACAGAACAGAACAGAACAGAAAAAACCACCTTTGGGGTCAGATCGTTTGACAGTCGCGGTTGAAGATTTGCGCTGAACACTTTGGGTTTGAGCACTGCATTTTACACTCTGAAGCAAACAGAGTGAACACAAGAAAAAACGGTCAAATAAAGGATCTGATAGTGAAACAGGCCATAATCAATTTACCAAGCTGGCCCTTTCCCTTCTTCATTTAGACACATTCACAATTGAACGCAAGCATCATAGTGAGCAGATATAGTATATTACTCCCTCCGTAAACTAATATAAGAGCGTTTAGATCACTCTTATATTAGTTTACAGAGGGAGTAGTTTTTATTGAGCACTAAAGTTACGAGGTAGAACCGAAGAAGTGTACAAGTTATGAATCATGTCAAGCTCATGACCTGTTCTGCTCCCAACTTCCCATTTTGGACATGAAAATACAATAGATACTCCTAAATTCAATATCAACAATCTAATAAGAAATGATCAAATTTGAATGATAAACTCTCAACATTGAACACTCATTTTTACGTATAGGTTGATAAGAATAGATACGGATCCATTGAATATTTGTGACTTACCCTCAGTGTTGCTTTAGTAGAAACTTCCCGTTCAAATGAGATGCAGTTAACTTGAGTTTTCTGAAATTGTGAACCTACACAAACCGTAACACATCCATAAGCATCTTCAGATGACACGCGTAGGGATAAGAAGAAATGAATACTATAAGCATGCTAGGCAAAGCAGCATTCAGGAACCGCTGTCATGTGATTATGAAATTGTAATTGCTCAGACAGCAAATGGCGTGATGTCAAGATTTGAGTACTGGAATAGTTATACCAAGTTTCCTGAACAACATCACTAGGGCTGTAAAGTTGTGAATGAGGCAATAAGAAGAATGATACACCCTTTGTTCCTAAATGTAAGACGTTTTGGCAGTTCAAATTTGAACTGCCAAAGCGTCTTACATTTACAAACAGAGGGTGTAGTAAGGTAACACGGTACTGCAAGGAGCAGATCATGAAAAGCTTTCGAAATGTGGTAACCAAAGAATTTTCCGACAGAGGAGCAAAATCACCACCAATACAGGACAATGATTAAAGGAGACATAAACATTGAAATCACTTCAGGAAGTAGTGGTCTGAGAGTCATACACTGGCCTCGAAACATCTGTAATTGTTTTCCATACCAGCACAGCACTACAAATTACAACTATTTTGAGTTGTTTTTATAATCACAAAATGCATCTGTGTGCATTCTGAACAAGAACAAATCAACAAGGAGTCCCGAAGAATGAACGTAGGAAACATCTATCGACCAAATTAAGTGAACTCATTCTCAGCCCCGTACCATTTACAAAAGTAACTCAAGGTCAAGGCTACATAATGAACTTTGCAAAGAAAAGAAAAGGGTTAGTGTCCAGAAAACATAAACTTCACAGAAATAGTTCAATCCTTGCCAGATTCAGGAACTTCTCCATGGTTGCAAAAGATTGTAAAATTACAGCCATCACTTAAGTTTATGCTAATACAATTTCATACTGGATGACAATGAGCCAAGTCAAAACTTCTACACTAACAACATGAGCTGAACCCCCAAAAAAACACCACAATATGGAAACAGCCAGAGAATGGAAAGTAGCAAATGAGCTAAGAATTTGTAAGGTGACACAAAGTTTCCTCAGTACAGGTCATATTTGTTATCAACATTCGAACCCTATGGCTGATATGTACGTGTCTCATAAGATTCAGTGGCCGTAATAATCGGCTTAGAACTGAAAGAAGACGCCAAGCAACTTTCAAGTTGCAAAACCAGACGATAGATATGAGTACGCAACCGATGCATCACCATAGAGCGCATTAAACAGCCTAAATTCTCAAAACAATTCATTACCTTGAAACCTCCTTGTTAAAAGACCATTGGGGACCACAGTTCCCGGCAACGATCCAGCGGCAAGCGTTGACATGGCCACCATGTTTCAAGACCTACAACGCCCAGCACATGAAAACACCGTTAGCAACGAAGTAAGGCGGAGCTCATGTTCTGCCTCAACAGAAGTGTAACCTAAACACAATACAAACGGAAAATGGAGATTGCATAACAGAGGATTTGGCGGTGTGAATGATGTTTATCAAATTTGTCCGGAGGAAATGATGATTTGGCACTCCAAAGTCCAAAAGAGTAATGGGATATTTCCCATCCTACAGGCTTTCTTGTTAACAGTAGTGCTAGCAAAGAGGCCACGTTTTGGAAACGCCATATACAGGGCATAAATGTGATGTCTTTGTTCAGCTCCGTCAGGCCGTGCTATTTCCTCCGCGTCGATTTACAGAACTTGTGATATGTTATTAAATCAAACAGTTTTGCTAGAACTCATCTAGATGAGATTTTAATTTGGTCTCATTCACCTTTTATAGCCATTAGATGTGGTGCTATAAGATGCGTGTGTGCTGACGTGGGTTGTATTCGTGCTTGTTTTTCAGGTGAATGAGACCAAATTACGTCTCATCTAGATGAGTTCTAGGTACTCCCTAAATCAAATCATCAAGAACCAAACCATGGACCAGAACAAGGGGCGCCACGATTAGTGCCAGCCAGAACAGAGTCCAGCAAAGAAAGGGGACGCCTCAAGCGGGTGCCGGAGATCTGCTACTGCGTACCTTTGAGAAGGTGGCCGGAGATACGAGGCGTCCGGTGCGGGTCTCCGCGGCTTTCCTTGGCGGCGGCGGCGCGCCGAACCCTAGTCCCGCTCGCCTCTCGTGGCCGGAGATCGCTCTCTCGCCGCCGGAGAGGAAGGGAGGGATGGATTGCTTCGCTTGCGGTTGCGGACAAGCGACGGATCGGCCGAGAGAGAGAGACGGAGACCCGGCCGCCGTCGTAGATGGGCCCCACCTCGGTTACTCTTGGGCTTTTCTGGCCGCCTTCGAGGCCACAACTGAGGCCCAGCTACGCGTCGTGGCCAGGCGCGCGAGGGCCCAGTAGGCTATCCGCGGTCAAACATAATAAAAATTACATCGAGATTCCCGTTGCCACCAAACGACCACTACTATTGCCGAACGAGCCGTTGTTGCCGCTCCTCTACCGGAGCCGGCTTGACCTTGTCAATGGCAGCCGAGAAGTCTTCGTGCACGTGCCCCTAAGAAGCAGCGCCCTGGAGCCAGAGTTGTAGTCGTTGAATCCTTGCATAGATCTGAAGCATTTGACACCAAATCTCACCACATAACGAGAAACACTCACCGCCCCGAGGAGACGACATGAATCTACACCAAAGATATGTCGACTATGTCTAGATGGACGAGCTCGAGGAGGATCGGAGCCCGAAAAACAAACTAGAAGAAGTATCAATGCCATCCGCCCGAGCACCGCACTGTCAAGACTACCCTAACTAAACTACTAACCGAAACGGAGGCACCGGGATTCCCCTCACCGCCACCAGCCGCCGATATGGCAGGCAGAAGGGAGGCGGAACCACAGGCTTATTAGTGAAGTATGGAGGGAAAAGTTTGCCCTAGCCGCATAGGATAGGGGAGGAAAAAGAGAAGCAACTCGTGGAAATCTAATCTTGTTGGAGATCACATGTTAGTACATGCTTAGGTTCCCTAAAAAATGCATAAGCATGATTTGGTTCGACACTAAAATGTTTTAGTACAACTTCCCTATGTTGGAAAAGTTCATTTATAGAGAAAAATATCGACATTTACAATATTAAATAGGCATTATTAGATCCACCATAAAATATGCTTTTAGATTTTATTTAGTGTAACAAATATTAATATATCTTTCTGAATATAGATAAGCTTGGTTAAACATAGGACACATTTAACTTAAAATAATTATGCACCTTATATTTGAAACAGATGGAGTGTTAGTTATCAATTGGTTTCCTACCAAATTGTTTTGTTATTCTCTAGTAAAGTTGTCGGTTTTTGGTAAGAATAGCTCTAGAAGAGTCGCTAAAAGCCACATGGACTGCGCTCCATGATTTTTTGGAGGTTGTCGGGCTTGTGTGTAAACACAGAGTAGCCAAACCGCGGCCCCCATATTTATTTATTTATTTGTATTTTTTCGAATGTCTAGCTTCAACTTTAGGCATTCAAAGAGTGAATAAAAAAGTAAATCAAACACAGAAAATTAGCTAGTTCTTGTAATAGGAGGAAAAATTCGTCATACCTGCATATAATTTGTGACTACAAATGTTAGAGAAGCGAAATTTGCATTGCTAATTTCTATTTTCTAACAACGGATATAACTAGTACCTTATTCCCATTAACAAATCATCCCCTTTTTCTTCACTCTTTCGAACCGGTACATAAAATAGTATAGTTCAATGTGCGTGGGTGGTGGCTTTCCAAGGTTAACCATGGGATATCTTTTGCAAGTTGCAGCATTGGGTTTTTGACAGTGGTGAAGATCACTCAGTATAGAGAACCTTCCTCACTTCATCATATTGGAAGTTATACAAAACACACGAGTCCGGATTTTTGGCTCCAAGGAGACTCATAGTTTTCAAAAATTCAAAAAATAGATTTTCCAAAAATAAAGTCACAAGTACGCGCAATAAAACCTATAAGCTCTAGAGAATTAGAGCATTGTGCAACTATTTGTATCACCTATGCATCAGCAAACAAGTTTTTCTTTCTTCTGTTCTTTTGGGTATTGTATTGCTCGCAGTCAAGGAGCTACCCTCATACTCCACCTTTCACCCCACCACAATTTTTTTCCAGATTTGTTTGGACAAGTTTACTAAAAGTTGGTAGCTAGTCTCTTCTCCTTGGGGCTTTTGACTTTTAGCTACATTTTGCGTTCAACAATTGGTTTGTTGTGCTACTGGAGGTATCTTCTAATTATGGTCACAACTATCGGTGTTTGTCCCGTGATCTTTGCAATAACGAATGTCTATGTGCATCTTGATGTTGGCACATAGATCAGTGGAGCAATTATCTCTACCTAAAAAAACTAAGGTCATCGACCATGTGTCCTGAAAAGCGGTTCAAAGCATCGTTTGAACTAAGTCTACACTCGGGATATCTAAATTAAGGTAGAAATCTGTAGCAATGAACCAAGTTTTTGGTTTGGCTCGAAGTGAAACACAAAATGAAAAGAGGGGATGAAAGATAAAATTTCAAACCCCAAGGTTCATCTTATACTCGACAATCAATAACACTTTTTTAACACACTGGGCCACACTCATTCAACTCCATACACATGACTAAAATTGACACTGAATCCAGAGACCCACCCTTTTTTTCCCTTCGAAATTTTGACAAAAGTTGCATAGTCTCTGACCTACGAGAGGACAAACCACTTAAGCAAGTGATGTTTTGATATTGACCTACCAGAGTACAAGGCCTCATGTTGGTGCCTACCATCCAAGGATTTATATGGAGTAAGGCTCCCCCAACAAGTGGTGAATAGCTTATTCTCCATTTCATCTTTCTATCTTTGAATAGTTTGTGCATCATTTTGTCATGTTTATGCACAGTAGAAATATGGATTCGGTAGACATAGGCACAGAAGGCACCGGGAATTACCGAGATATCATCATGAGTACAACATGCACCTCATTGCATCTCTTGGCGTTGCACCTCTCCCTCATGCTCCACCGTCTCGATCATTCTCCAACTGCTCTGGCCCTCAGCGTACCATGGCACACTTTTGCTCCAGCAACCCCATGCGCCACACTCTCGTCTTATCTCCATGACGCGACAAGATTATTAAGATGTCCTTGAAGCCCAACTCTAAACACTAAGTGTACGTCCTTATCTCCATCCTTATAAGTAGATGGAGAAAAAACATCAACAAGCCTGCTACAAGTTTTATGTGAGTTGGAGGCTGGGAGCTTCAAAGCTTGGGAGGTGTCATAACATGTGCTCAACGACAATCGGCTACAATCAGCAAACGAAGCCAATGCATTGCCAGATTATTAATGTCACAAATTGCATCCCGGTTACCAAATTTTTATGTGCCCTGCTGAGCATTGAACATAAAAAATATATAATCGAAGCGCAAAGGTCATTGAGAAATGTACTTAAGCACCAGAATGCACTACAACTACGTATCTCAACATCTGCAGCAGCAACACTCCACTACTATTCACATTTATACAACCAACATATGATGAGAAACAAGGGCCCACTAGACTATAGTGTAGCAAGCTTAGACAGCACCGGCTCAGCCGCAGCCACTTCCCAATCGTCCACAGCGCATACATATTTCCTTCAGTGGCTTTTTGAGGCCATTGTGGCCATCTCTTAGCAGCAAAGCATCCTATGACGAGCAACACGACGTGCTGCTCACCATTCTCTCGGCCGGTCTCTATGAGAGCACCATCCCTGCCTGCGGGTTCTGCGCCTGCTGCCCAGCGAGCAGTCTCTATTTCCTAACAACAGCTATAAACAGTTCCTCATTCCCATTAAAAAATCACCCCCTTTTTCTTCGTTCTTTCAGAACTGGTACAGAATTTGGTGTCTTTTCTACTTTGTTTATGTTATTGACTGGGGTTTGAGTGAAGGCCTATGTGGGATACCATTTGTGTGTGAGATGCTCATTTAACTTTCATAGTCATCTTGTTCCTTATTTACCGGGGTGCAGGGCCATTGCTTACTATCTAATAAAATAAATTCATTTAGGCCCCTCTGAACTTTTGTCATTATTTAAAATATTTGCATACTTAAGTTTGCAAATTCAAACTTAATAAATAATCAGGACATACTTAAATTTGCATGTGGTGCAGGTCAAGTCGAAATTCACCGCCTACACATTCCATGTGAGTACATAGTACCTAAGAGACTAGGTATTTAATGACATAACTAATAATATATAAGATCCTGAAATACAAATAGATGTGTATTCTGAAAGAACAGACACAACATCTTCTCTGCATTTGGCTTTGCCCACATGATGCAGGCAAGGCGTAACAAGTGCAAAGGGCTTGTTGGTTAAGTTTTGGTACCACATCATACTTCAACTCTGAATTTAGACTACCAGCGGAAACATATGCCCACAAACACAGTTAAGATAAATAAATAATCCCTCCTATCCATATTAATTGTCGCCAATTTAGTACAATTAATATGGATAGGAGGGAGTTAACACATTCCTTGAGAGAAGAGAACATTTGTGTTGAATCGCCAAAACACTACAATGACAATGTCTATATATTGTGATAGAGCGGGAAGGAGTGAATCGCAGCGGCCAAAACATTTATTTGTGTGTGTGGGGGGGGGGGGGGGGGGGGGGGGGGAGGCGGCAGTCAGCGCAAATCTGTCGAGATGAACATGGTATAGTTCAGTGTGCGTGGGTGGTGGCTTTCCAAGTTTAACCATGGGATATCGTTTTGCAACATTGGGTTTTTGACAGTGGTGAAGATCACTCCGTACAAAGAACCTTCCTTACTTCATCATATTGGAAGTCATACAACACACACGAGTCAGGATTTTTGGCTCCAAGGAGTCTCATAGTTTTTAGAATTTCAAAAAATAGATTTTCCAAAAATAAAGTCACAAGTACGCGCAATAAAACCTATAAGCTCTAGAGATTTAGGGCGTTGTGCAACTGTTTGTTCATCTATGCATCAGCAAACAATTTGTTTTTCTTCTGTTCTTTTCGGTCTTGTATTGCTCACATTCAACGAACTACTCTCATACTCCACCGTGCACCCCAACCGCAATTTCTTTTCCAGATTTGTTCGACCAAGTTTACTCAAAACTGGTAGTTAGTCTCTTCTCTATGGGGCTTTTGACTTTTTAGTTACAATTTTCGTTGAGCAATTGATTTGTTGTGCTATTGGAGGTATCTTCTAATTATGGTCACGTCTATCGGGGTTTGTTCCATGATTTTTGTAATAACGGATGTGTTGGCTATGTGCATCTTGATGTTGGCACACAGATCAGTGGATCAATTAACTCTTCCTAATAAAAACTAAGGCCATCAACCATATGGTCCAAAAGCGGTTCAAAGCATCGTTTGAACTGAGTCTACACACGGGATATCTAAATTAAGGTACAAATCCTTAGCAACGAACCAAGTTTTTGGTTTGACTCGAAGTGAAACACAAAATGAAAAGAAAGGATGAAAGGTAAAATTTCAACCCCCAAGGTTCATCTTATACTCGACAATCAACAACACTTTTTTACCACACTGGACCACGCTCATTCAACTCCATACACATGACTAAAATTGACATTGAATCGATTGCCCCACCCTTTTTTCCCTTCGAAATTTTGAAAAAAGTTCCATAGCCTCTGACCTACGAGAGGACAAACCACTTAAGCAAGTGATGTGTTGATATTGACCTACCAGAGTACAAGGCTTCATGTTAGTGCCTACCATCCAAGGATTTATAAGGAGCAAGGCTCCCCCAACAAGTGGTGAACAGCTTATTCTCCATTTCATCTTTCTATCTTTGAATAGTCCGTGCATCATTTTGTCATGTTTATGCACATTAGGAATATGGATTCGATAGACATAGGCATAGAAGGTGAAAGATCGTGGATGTCGCCTAGAGGGGGGGGGTGAATGGGCGCTTTAAAATAATTACGGTTTAGGCTTGAACAAATGCGGAATAAACCTAGCGGTTAATTTGCCAAGCATAAAACCTAAAACAACTAGGCTCACCTATGTGCACCAACAACTTATGCTAAGCAAGATAAACTACTTAGGTGATAACAAGATATATGACAAGAAACAATATGGCTATCACAAAGTAAAGTGCATAAGTAAAGGGCTCGGGTAAGAGATAACCGAGGCACGCGGAGACGACGATGTATCCCGAAGTTCACACCCTTGCGGATGCTAATCTCCGTTTGGAGCGGTGTGGAGGCACAATGCTCCCCAAGAAGCCACTAGGGCCACCGTAATCTCCTCACGCCCTCGCACAATGCAAGATGCCGTGATTCCACTAAGGAGCCCTTGAGGGCGGTCACCGAACCCGTACAAATGGCAACCCTTGGGGGCGGTCACCGAACCCGTACACTTTGGCAACCCTTGGGGGAGGTCACCGGTACCCGTCAAATTGCTCGGGGCGATCTCCACAACCTAATTGGAGACCCCGAAGCTTGCCCGGAGCTTTACACCACAATGATTAAGCTCCGAACACCACCAACCGTCTAGGGCGCCCAAGCACCCAAGAGGAACAAGCTCAAGGGTACCAAGCACCCAAGAGTAATAAGCTTCTCAACTTGAAACTTCCACGTATCACCGTGGAGAACTCAAACCGATGCACCAAATGCAATGGCAAGGGCACACGGAGTGCCCAAGTCCTTCTCTCTCAAATCCCACGGAAGCAACTAGTGCTAGGGAGGAAAATGAGAGGAAGAACAAGAAGGAGAACACCAAGAACTCCAAGATCTAGATCCAAGGGGTTCCCCTCACAAAGAGGAGAAAGTGATTGGTGCAAACGTGGATCTAGATCTCCTCTCTCTTTTTCCTCAAGAACTAGCAAGAATCATTGGAGGGATTGAGAGTTAGAAAGCTCGAAGAAGGTCAACAATGGGGGAAGAACACGAGCTAAAAGGATAAGGTTCATTGGGGAAGAAGACCCCCTTTTATAGGTGGGGAAAAATCCAACTGTTACCCACCAACCAGCCCGCGGCCAGCGGTACTACCGCGCCTGGCCAGCGGTACTACTGCAAGGCCGCGCGGTACTACTGCTTGCACCCAAGCGGTACTACCGCACAGCTGTGCGGTACTACCGCACAGCTGTGCGGTACTACCGTACCGACCCACGGTACTGCCGCAACCCCAGCACAGAACCGATAAACAGACGCACAGGAGCTGGGGGCGGAACTTCCGCACGCGCGGTACTACCGTGCCCCCCATGCGGTACTACCGCGAGGCAAAAGTCCCAGCCAGGGGAAAAGGGAAACTTCCGTGCCTACTTCCGCAAAGAAACGGAAGTAGCAAAAACCCGACACAGTAGTACTGCCGAGGGGCAGTACTACTGCCTGACCGCATAGCGCGGTACTACCGCACAGCGAAAGCGGTACTACCGCGGTAGGTGCGGATGTAAAAAATTACATCCGCTCCTACTACCGCAAAGGGGCGGCACTAGCCTGGTGGGCAGCGGTAGTGCGGCTCTAGGGGAGCGGTACTACCGTGGGCACCTGCGGTACTACCGTGCCACTGCACGGTACTACCGCTGATGCCTACGGTACTACCGCTGATGCCTACGGTACTACCGCTTTCCTGGGAGCGGTACTACCGCAACCAACAACGGCAGCCACACAAGGGAGGCAAGAAAACGGAGGAAGCTCCAAGAAAGAAGGAGGGGAAAAGAAGGAGATGTGAACGTGATGAATCCACCCAAACCTTTCCAACGCGGACCCTGACAAAACCACACTCAAGAGAACAAGAACTGCCATAACTTCTGCATATGAGCTCCGAATTGAGCAAACTCAAGCTTGTTGGAAACAAGACAACGAGTAGCATCAAAACAGCGACTGGTTATAGTAAGAAGAGGCAGGGGAGGTATGCCAACAAATAGAGGAGTGAAACCTCCAACCGAGAAGAACCGGCAAAACCTTCAACAACGAAAACATCATAGAGTATGTAAGCGAACCCCGTTTTCGATGAACTCAAGCTTGTCATCAAGATGACCAAAAGCTCTAAGACTCTCAAAGAGAACCAAATATGAACCAAGAAAGATGATGCAAGGATGCAATGGTTTGAGCTCTCAGCGAACGATACGATCAAGCTACTCATCGAGAGCCCCCCTTGATAGTACGACAATCGATCCTATAACCCAGTCTCCCAACTACCATCATGAGACCGGTAAAATAGAAAACCTATCAAGGGCAAACCTTTGCCTTGCACATGGTCCACTTGAGCTAGATGAAGACGATCTTGACTCCCTCAAGTTGGACCACCTTTTTTGATTGGGTTGACTTGATGAAGACTAGTTGATTGCTCCCCCATACTCCACTATGGGTGAGCCACTCTTCCGCACATCTTCACAAGTCCATTGTCACCACAAAGGACGGCAAGCTTCAAGCATTTGATCTCTTCGTGATGCTCCACTTGAACTTGCACACCGCAACCTAACCCCACAAAGAATCCTCACGAAGACCATGGGTTAGTACACGAAGCGTAATTGACAATGCTTACATGCTTACCATACCATGGATCACTTGATCCCTCTGGTACATCTTCCTACGCTTTGGGTTGGTCAACTTGATTCACTCTTTGACTTAGTCTGATCAACCTCTCACAAGACCAATCTTTAGGTATTCCTTGAATAGCACCTTGGTCGACACAAACTCCTTGAAACCACACATGTACTCCAAGAAAGCTATGGAACAAAAACCTTCAATATAACTCAAGGCCAACCATTTAGTCATAGAGATTGGTCATCAATTACCAAAACCAAACATGGGGGCACCGCATGTCCGCATGTTCTTTCAGAAGGCACCGGGAATTACCAAGATATCATCATAACTTCAACATGCACCGCATTGCACGCTTTTGCTCCAGCATCCCTGTGCAAACTCTTGTCTTATCTCCATGACGCAACAAGATAATCAAGAAATCCTTGAAGCACAACCCTAAAATTTACGTCCTTGTCTTCATCCTTATAAGTGGATAGAGAAAAAAAACATTAACGAGCCTGCTACAAGTCTTATGTGAGTTGAAGGCCGGGAGCTTCAATGCTTGGGATGTGTCATAACCTGTGCTCAACGGCAATCAACTATAATTAGCAAATGCTTAGCCAGTGTCACAAATTGTATTCCAATGACCAAATTTTTGTGTGCCCTGTCCGACCATTGAATAAATATATATATAATCGAAGCACAAAGGTCATTCAGAAACATACTTAAGCACCAGAATGCACTGCAACAACGTATCCCAACATCTGCATCATCGACACTCCACTACTATTCACATTTATAGAACCAACATATGACAAGAAACAAGGGCCCGCTAGACTGTAGTGTAGCAAGCTTAGACGCACCGGCCGCAGCAGCCGCAGCCTCTTCGCAATCGTCCATGGTGCATACATATTTTCTTCGGTGGCTTTCAAGGCCATGGTGGCCATCTCTTAGCAGCAAAGCATTCTACGAGGAGGAGCACGACATGCTCCTCGCCATTCTCTCATCCGGTCTCTGTGAGAGCACCATCCCTGCCTACAGGTTCTACACCTGCTGCCCAGTAAGCAGTCTCTATTTCCTAACAACAACTATAAACAGTTCCTTGTTCCCATTAACAAAACATCCCTTTTTCTTCGCTCTTTCAGAACTGGTACAAAATTTGGTTCCTTTTCTACTTTGTTTATGTTAGTGACTGGGGGGGGGGGGGGGGGGGGGGGGGGGGCTATGTGGGGTACCATGAGATGCTCATTTACTTTTGTAGTCATCTTGCTCCCTATGCTTCTTCAGGGTGAAAACCTAGATTCTGATCATTGATGGTTGGATCCGGTGACAGCGGTGTTTGAGCATAGTTCCCTTGTTGAAGGTGTTGTTGTTGAAGAACTTTGTCATTGTCCTTGTGGTGTCAAGAGATGATTGGTGCGGATATGGTCGTCGATGTAGTTTGTCAGTCGCTATTTTGATCATAGGGTTCTTTTTACTCGCTTAGGCATAGCTTTGGTTTTGTATGACTTAGCTTTTTGCCGGCGTATTTTTTAGTGTGAGTGCTTTGGTGTTGGTTGTGTGCATCCTAATTATGCAGAGGCCGGGTGTGTGCTCTTTGTGTTTGTATATCTTGATGTTTCATTTTGAGTCAATAAGATTCACCATTTATCGGAAAAAACCTGGGTGCAGGGCCACTGCTTACTGTCTAATAAAAGAAATTCATTTAGGCCCCTTATAAACTTTTGTCATTATTTAAATTTGCATACTTAAGTTTGCAAATTCAAACTTGATAAAATAATCAAGACATGTTAAATTTGTATGTCATGCAGGTCAAGTCGATGTTCACCACCTACGCATTCCATGCGAGTACACATTACCTAAGAAGCTAGATATTTAACGACATAACTAACAATACATAAGATCCTGAAATACAAATAGATGTGTATTCTAAAAGAACAGACACAACATCTTCTCTGCAATTAGCTTTGCCCGCATGATGCAGACAAGGCGTAACAAGTGCAAAAGGGTCTGTTGATTAAGTTTTGGTACCACGTTGCACTTCAGTTCTGAATTCAGACTACCAGTGCAAACATATGCACACAAGCACGGTTAAAATAAATAAATAAATAAATACTCCCTCTAATCCATATTAATTGTCACTGATTTAGTACAAAGTTATGGATCAGAGGGAGTAACTGGTTTATTCCTTGAGAGAATAAACCTGTAAGCTGCAGAGAATTTGAGCACTGTGCAACTGTTTGTATCATCTGTTCATCAGCAAACAAGTTCTTATTCTGTTCCTTTTGGTCTTGTGTTGCTCACAGTCCAGGAGCTACTCATGCTTGGGATTGGGAGGTTTCACAACTTGTGCTCAACACAATCAGCTGAAGTAGCAAATGATGATTAGCCAATGAATTGCCAGATTATTGAGACATATTTGCATTGCGATGACCAATATTTTCTGTGTCCTGACCGAAACGTTAGAAAATAAAATATATAATTGAAGCACAAAGGTCATCCAGAAATATATTTAAGCACCAGAATGCACTGCAACAACATATCTGAACATCTGCAGCAGCAACACCCCACTACTATTCACATTTACAGAACCAACATATGACAAGAAACAAGGGCTAGACTGTAGTGTAGCAAGCTGGGATGGCAGCAATCGTCCACAGCGCATACATTTTTCTTTCCTCCTGTGGCTTCTGAGGCCATCCATGGCGGCCGTCTCTCCACGGCCAAGCATCCTATGATGAGCAGCACGATGTGCTGCTCACCATCCTCTCGGCCGGTCT
Source organism: Triticum urartu (assembly GCF_003073215.2). Lineage (NCBI taxonomy): Eukaryota > Viridiplantae > Streptophyta > Magnoliopsida > Poales > Poaceae > Triticum > Triticum urartu. The sequence goes on from NC_053026.1 coordinate 14,034,213, forward strand.
CTGTGAGAGCACCATCCCCGCCTGCGGGTTCTGCGCCTGCTGCCCCGCGAGCAGTCTCTTTGCTGAAACCGGATGTTGCCAAACAGAGCAGTGCTTAGACATTAATTAGCAGGAAAAGGGAACAGAGAAATTTCTTTTGTAGTAACAACCGGCCATCCCACAGTAAAGTGATCTATAGTATGTAGTACTCACCGAGCTCATAGAATACGTCATTCACATTGATGGCTGTTTTGGCAGACGTTTCAATGAAGAAGAGCCCATTCTCTTGTGCGTAAGTCGTCGCTTCCTGCACCGCCAACAAGAGTTTAGCTTTGGATAAATCATTCAAACAACATAGTAGTAGTACAGGCTGTATCATTGTGCTGTTCTCGTTCGGACAGTACCAACATGTTTCTCTCTCACAGAAAAATGGCATCTCTGTCGTAATAAAACACTACAGGAACCAAACAAGCTGCACATGATGTAACTGGACAAGGTGCAGTATTTGAAATGTGACAAATTCCCAAGCAAAATGCATGTCTGTAATGTCAAAAGTGAGATCCAAGAAGCAGAATTACATACTTCCACTGGCACCTGCCTTGCCTCCAACATATCAGCCTTGTTCCCAGCAAGAGCCATTACTGTGTTTGGATTCCCTGCATGGAAAACGCATCAAGAATTAAAAACTATATCTGCCAGCTTATTTACACAAAATGCTCAAAGACATCCTCTCTAGCAATGCCCACCATTACAACTCACAAGGTCAGTTTTACAGCCACATAAATATTTCTATGGCTCAAATGAAGAAAACACATCATAAAGGGGTAAAATGGATTACCTTGTGCTTGAAGTTCTTGAACCCATTTCTTTGCACGTGTAAAAGAGGCCTGTGAGGTAGAAACAATAATGTTATAATCAACTGGACTAAATAACTATCCACCTACTTTTACACAACAGTTACATTCTTTAGATAAGTAGCAAATGAGAATGGGTTTAAACTTGTGATACAAATCAAGATTGATTCATATCTGCATGATGCAAATCAGGACTTTTTTTTGCATGCGTGCAGGTCAAGTCGAGATTCACAAGCCATGCATTGCGAGTGCATATCACCTACTCCCTCCGTCCAATAATATAAGAGCGTTTTTGGCACTTGTATATTATGCGACAGAGGGAGTTATAAACAAGGTATTTAATGAGATCACTAGCAATATATAAGATCCTGAAATACAAACTAAATGGTTCTTTTGTTATTATCAAGTAACAACCCATGAACACCAAAACAAACAAACAAAAAGAGACACCATATCTTCTCTGCATTTGGCTTGCTCACAAGATGCAAGCAAAAAGTAACAAAGTGCAACTGCAAAGAGTTTGTTGGTTCAGTTTTGGTACTACATCGTACTTCAGTTTTGAATTCAGATTACTCGTTTAGCAAAGCAACTAGGCAACATATGCAAAAGCACGGTTAAAATATAACACATTCCGTGAGTGAACAGTGTTGAATCGTAAAAGCACTACAATGCATATGTCCATATACAGAAATAGATTCATACAAATCACTAGAAAAGCCAACTTAGACAAAGAGGTCAGGAGGAAAAGACCACACAGAACGGTGTCTGGACTGTCAGAGCTCAGAACTAGTGCATACTTGTTCTTGCTGAATACAGTTACATACAGTTATACGCCTGCTCAGAAGAATGCTAAATGTGCTAATAATTTTGGCATCAATACACTTGAGTTCCAGATTAATCAATGGGGTAAAGAAGCATGTATGGTCATCAAGACAAACAGGCATGGCTCTGTTGAACAGAGTAGGGTGGCGAGTGCAACTGATAATGATTATTAGATAAAGAAGTTTCAACTGCCTAATAAGTTCAGATCCTCTAGGTTTGTACACAAAACCTGACACAGGCACAACTCACCCAGAAGAGGGTTACCACAATATGGTTTTTGAAGCTCAAACATTTCGCGCCAATGTTGTTAGTACTATGAAAGAGCAAGATTTTATAGACTTAAAGCTGTTTCCAGTTTGCCTCAAAGATCATAGTTGGCGATTTGATTTCGCAGAAGGAGCAAGGGAAATTCTTATCAAGAGCTACCAATTGTTTACAGGTAATTGCTATTAATCATGGCTGCGGTAAAGGATTACTGTCAAATCAAGATACTCATGCTCTGCTCATACTCACCGCGTTGGTGATGTCGTAGACGACGATCGCGGCCGCGGCGCCGCGGTAGTACATGGGCGCCAGGCTGTGGTACCTCTCCTGGCCGGCCGTGTCCCAGATTTCGAACTTGACCGTCTCATCGTTGACCGCCAGGGTCTGCGAGAAGAAGGCCGCGCCGATGGTCGATTCCTGCGGCCAGCCAAACCGCAAAAATAAAATTAGCACCACCACCAGCAGCACACACAGATTCCTGCGGTCATGCCCAATTTGGAGCACAGCCTGGGGCATGTGAAGGAAGGGGCGGGGGCTGACCTGGAACTCGACGAACTGGCCCTTGACGAACCGGAGCACCAGGCTGGACTTGCCGGTGCCGACATCCCCCAGAAGAACCTGACCATCGATCCAGCACCACAGGAGGCGTAGCACACATCATCAGCATATGAGAAAACTTCACACAGCGAAGTGAATCTTCGCAGCACCCAAGAAAATGTGTCCGATTTATAATTCCTAAAATAAACACAGGAGCCGGCCGGCTGTTGATCCGATCGCGGGCACGAAGCGCCCAGAGCCAGGAGCTAATTCGCAACGAGACTTAGGCCTAAAAAGCGTGGACCGAAAAATAAAATAAAATAAAAATATCCAGGCGCCTGCCGCCGGAACAGGAAATCGAAACGGAGATGGTGGGGATCGGGCGCGGGGGTGAGGGGCCCTCACCAGCTTGGCGTTGCGGATCTTGCTGCCACCGGCGCCGGCGCCGGCGTTGGCCGCCATCTCTGATAGATCAGGCGAGACTTGGAACCTCCGACGGGCGGGATCCGATCGATCGCTCGCTCGCTCGCTCGCTGGCCGGCTGGCTGGAGAGAAGGAGAGGGCGGCGAATCCGGAGAGAAACTCTTGTGGCGACGACGAGGACGACGGATCGGGAGGAAAAAAGGTTGGGGCTTTCTTCTTGGCGACTCGGGTGTGTGGTGTTGTGTTCTTGCGTGGCGTGGCGTGGGCGATGGATACTCTGCTTGGTTGCCGTGTTCCCTTGTTACTTCCGGTTTAAGGCTAAGTAAGATGCCTTCTCCCCAACTGGTCCCTCTAACATCGTGTAATTACAGTCCGGTCCAAACTTTGACCGTCCCGCAACAGGTCAATGATCTTTTTTTAACATAGTACAAACGCAAGCGCTTATATATACTCCCTCTGGTCCTTTTTACTTTGCATATTAGAATTCTCTGAAGTCAAACTTCACAAAGTTTGACCGTATTTATATGAAAAAATATCAACATCTGCCATGCTAAAGTTATACGATATGAAACTTTAAGTCATGACACATCTGTTGATATTGATTTTAAATTGTGAATATTGGTATTCCTATAAAGTTGGTCAAACTTTACGAGACTTGACTCCAGTCAAATCTTATATGCGAACTAAAAAGGACCGGAGAGAGTATATATATATATGAACACCTTTCCCCTTTGAAACATATATAAACATACTACCTCCGGCCGGTTTATGTAGAAAAAATGGTATCATTAAAAACTTTATTCGAATGCAAATCGAGTAATATAAATTTTACTACTATATATCGCTTTTCTATTTTGCATATCAACAATCAGAGTTTAAACAAAAAATACAAGGGGTCTAATAAACCCAAATGAAGATGCTCTCTTTATTTCTATATATATACAAGGCCATAAATTTAAATTATAGATACTAAGATAAAAAATAATTCCTGTTTTACAAGCCAAATTGTCTTTTTGTTTACCAAGTTAATTAATAACGTGCACGCAAATTAAAGAAACTGACAGAACGTGAGGAAGGAAGTAGTTGAGGGTGTCATTATCATCCACGACGTGCATGCGAGTAATTAAACCATGAGTTTGCTAGTATGACATAGTGTCATCAATTTCCCTCCATTGTATAGCTGCAAAATGTATTTTTCATAGTGATCTTATATATAGAAAATGGAGGGACTAGTTCTGCCCTCTCCTTTTTGGTTATATAAGAGCATCTACAACCGGGCACCCTAACCCCCCTCATACGCATGGGCGGACGGCCCGGTCAGTGAACAATCGAAAAAACTCAGTGCAGACAGGCGCCTCAAACAAGTCTCAAACGTCCGGGTTGACCGGCACACCTCATATCCAGTCTAAATGTAGGGTAGTTATGGGGAGGCCCGGACGCTTCCTTCACGTCGAACTGACGACCGTTTCCCACACGGAATTGCCCGGAAACCCAATAGTCTGACGAGCGTCTCCTTCAGTGGGGATGTGAACGCCGCATGGCGCCGCTCCATCCCCAACCCTAGACACAACCTCTTTCCCCCTCTTCGCGCTGCCAGCCCGAGCACATTGCTCTCCGTCTCCACCTCCCTCTTCCCTCGCCGTCCGGCATGGCCCGACAGAAGAAGACCACCCATGCTATGCTGACGCCGGAGTGCCGCTTCCAGATCGAGGAGGAGAGCCGGGCAAGGCGCTCCGCCCGCATCGCAGCCGACCTGCCTCCGGACTCACTGAAGCTGGAGGAAGAAGAGGAGCATCAAGCGGTTTCGATGGAGGATCGCGAGGAGGACTGTAACACCCCATATGTAACATGCCATATTTGTATTCCAACTCTTACCATTTCCGGCACTAAGTTATGATATTTCCTCGTTGTTGGGTTTTTGCCGTCGTGTTGCTTTTGTCTTTGTCATGCATCTCATATCATGTCATCATGTGCATCGCATTTGCATACGTGTTCGTCTCATGCATCCGAGCATTTTCCTCGTTGTCCGTTTTGCATTTCGGCGCTTCTATGTCCTCCGGTATCGCCTTCTACCTCTTTTTGTGTGCGAGTGTTAAACGTTCTCGGATTAGACCGGGACTTGCCAAGCGGCCTTGGTTTACTAGGTAGACCGCCTGTCAAGTTTCGTGCCATTTGGACTTCGTTTGATACTCCAACGGTTAACCGAGGAACCGAAAAGGCCTCGTGTGTGTTGCAGCCCAACACATCTCCAAAGTGGCCCAAAACCCACCTAAACCCCCTCCATCATCTCGGTCGTTCGATCACGATCGCGTGGCCGAAAACCGCACCTCATTTGGACTCTCCTAGCTCCCTCTACCTATAAATATGTGATCTCCTCCAAAAAATTGCGGATGAAACCCTAACCTCTCCCTCTCCTCGCGCCGCCGGACGAAAACCGCCAGGCCGGACGTGTCCATTCGCCGCCGCCCGACGAATCCCGCGCCGCCACGTGGCCCGCCGCCGCCTCCCGCGCCGCCGGCCCGCCGAGCCCGGGACGGGCCCCGAGGCCCGTGCCGCCACCCGCCTCCACCGGTTCGCCGCCGCGCCCGAGCGCCGCCCGCTCCAGCTTCCTCCGCGCCGGCGCCGCATCGCCTTGCCGCCGCCGCCCGCCGCCCGCTGCCGCTCGCCTCCGCCCGGCTCCGCCCGCGCCGCCCGTCGCCTCCGCCTCCTCCGCCGCCGTCCACCGCTCCGACCCCGCCAGCTTCTCCATCTTCCTTCTCCCCGCCGATTCCGGCAAGGCTCCGGCGAGAAGTCCGGTCAACTCCGTTTTGCGTGCCGCCGGATCCAGATCTGGACGAACCCTAACCGGTTGACTTTTTCCCGAAGTCCCAATACTTTTAGCATATTTCATCATGCCATAACTTTGCATCCGTGGCTCTGTTTTGGGCGTGTAGCATGTCAAACTGTTCGTCTTGATGAGTACTTCATTTCATTTCATTGCGCCATGTTCATTTGAGTTCATCTTGATGCCCTAAATGTTGTTGCAAGAGTGCTATGTAATGTTAGTTTCAGATTCTTATCAGTAATTTGACATTTGTCATTTTTGCCATGATTAATGTGTGCCTCCTATGAACTTGAGCCCTACATGTGTTTTGAAGTATGTCATGCCATCTTTACAGGGGTGTATGCCATGTATTTTTGTGATCTTTGTGGTGACTAGCACAAACATGCAAAGTAGCTCCCGTGATGTTGCTGATTTCAGGGACTTAGAAATCTTCCAAGTCTTTCCCTGATAATATTTTTATGCCATGTATTCTTGTTGCTACAGAGTGATCCATGCCTCTTTTGAGCATGTTCAGTAAGGATATTTTTGAGATATTGTTGTGCTCTATCCATTCATGTCTTTGTTTGCATTTATGGAGCACCCTAGAATGACTCAATCTTGCTCTACTTTTGCTATAAAATGTTCCTGGTAGATTGTTTACATGTTAAGCAATTTTGCCGAGGTTGTTGTAGTTGACCCGTGCATGCTATGAGGTTGTTCTTGCCATGTTTAGCTTCTATGCCATGTCTACTTGCTGGGTGTATGCTTAGTTTGTCATGCAATGTCTTGTAGTGAGTGCATCGAGCTCGTAAACATGCCTACGTGAATCTGTTTTGCCATGTTCCAGTTTTCTACTAAGTCTGAATCTGTTAACGAAACTTGCTATGTCCACATGGTTGCCATTGTATTTTCTGATCCCTTTTGGCTTATGGTCAGTAAAGGACTTTTATTGTATGCTTTGAGTAGCTTCATGCCATACCTTGCTTTGCCATGATATATTCCTGTAGCATGTTGTTATCGTGCTCTAAACATTGCTTCCTGATATCAAATTCCTGACATGTTATTTTCACTAAGTCTGTAACCTGTTATCTTTTACACTTTTGCCATACTTGTTTGAGCCTGCTATTGAGTGAATTGGCCATAGCTCAGTGTTCATATTTTGTCAAGCATCTTGAGTGGATCACTGCCATGTGCTTGGTTGTTACGTTAGAGTGCAGTAGCTTGTTGTTCTTGATGCATTTAGATGGCCTCGTGCTGTTAATCGCAGCTTTGCGCCATTATTGTTTTGCTTGCCATTTGCAAACCGTGCATCCGATTCTGGTGATCTTTATATCGATTTCGACTGAAATCAACTCCTCTTTCCAGTGGCACTCTTGGTTTTCCAAGTTGAGGCCAGGTTCAATCTTTCTTTTCTAAAACATGCATATGCATTGCATATCACATCCCGCATATCATGCCATATTTTGCATCATGTTGCTTGCGCATTGCATCGTGGTTGATTGTGTCTCCCTTTGCTTGTGTTCTTACTTTGGGTAGAGCCGGGAGACGAGTACGTGATCGAGGAACCCGTTGAGAACGTTTACGAGGATCAAGCTTACGTCAACTCGGAGAACTTTGCAGGCAAGATGATCATACCCTCGAAATCACTTCTATCTTTGCTTGCTAGATGCTCGCTCTATTACTATGCCTATGCTATGATACCTACCACTTGCTTATCATGCCTCCCATATTGCCATGTCAAACCTCTAACCCACCTTGTCCTAGCAAACCGTTGTTTGGCTATGTTACCGCTTTGCTCAGCCCCTCTTATAGCGTTGCTAGTTGCAGGTGAAGATTGGACTTTGTTCCTAGTTGGAACATGTTTATTGTTGGGATATCATTATTATATCTTGTTTACTTTAATGCATCTATATACTTGGTAAAGGGTGGAAGGCTTGGTCTTATGCCTGGTGTTTTGTTCCACTCTTGCCGCCCTAGTTTCCGTCATACCGGTGTTATGTTCCTTGATTTTGCGTTCCTTACACGGTTGGGTTATAAAGGGAACCCCTTGAAAGTTCGCCTTGAATAAAACTCCTCCAGCAAGGCCCAACCTTGGTTTTACCATTTGCCACCTAGCCTTTTTCCCTTGGGTTTCGCGGACTCAAGGGTCATCTTTATTTTAACCCCCCGGGCCAGTGCTTCTCTAAGTGTTGGTCCAAACTGGACGATGTCCGGCGCCCCCTGGGCAACCTGGGTCTATGCCAACCCGACGTCTTGCCCATCCGGTGTGCCCCGAGAACGAGATATGTGCAGCTCCTATCGGGATTTGTCGGCACATTCGGGTGGCTTTGCTGGTTTAGTTTTACCATTGTCGAGATGTCTTGTAACCGGGATTCCGAGTCTGATCGGGTTGTCTTGGGAGAAGGAATATCCTTCGTTGACCGTGAGAGCTTGTGATGGGCTAAGTTGGGACACCCCTGCAGGGATTTGAACTTTCGAAAGCCGTGCCCACGGTTATGGGCAGATAGGAATTTGTTAATGTCCGGTTGTAGAAAACCTAAAACTTAACTTAATTAAAATGAATCAACAGAGTGTGTGGCCGTGATGGTCTCTTTTCGGCGGAGTCCGGGAAGAGAGCACGGTCTCGTGTTATGCTTGAACGTAGGTTGTTCTAGGATCACTTCTTGATCATAGTTTCTCGACCGCGCTTTGCCTCCTCTTCTCGCTCTCTTTTGCGTATGTTAGCCACCATATATGCTAGTGCTTGCTGCCGCTCCACCTCATACCTTTTACCCTACCTATAAGCTTAAATAGTCTTGATCGCGAGGGTGTGAGATTGCTGAGTCCCCATGACTCACAAATTACTTCCAAAACCAGATGCAGGGACCGATGATACCGCTCCAGGAGATACGACTGAGCTCAAGTGGGAGTTCGATGAGGACTCAGGATGATACTACGTTTTCTTTCCAGACGATCAGTAGTGGAGCCCAGTTGGGGCGATCGGGGACATTATGCATTTGGGGTTGTCTTTATTTTTGTTCCATAGTCGGACCTTGATTGTATCTGGATGATTCTAATGATATATTTATGCTATTGTGTGACGTGGCGATTGTAAGCCAACTATGTACCTCTTTTCTTATTCAATACATGGGTTGTGTGAAGATTACCCCACTTGCGACATTGCTTACAATGCAGTTATGCCTCTAAGTCGTGCTTCGACACATGGGAGATATAACCGCATCCTGGGCATTACAAGTTGGTAATCAGAGCCTTCCCCGACTTAGGAGCCCCCCCTGCTTGATCGAATTGTTGGCGTTGTTGAGTCTAGAAAAATGTTTTGAGTCATTTAGGATTATATATATCAGAGAGTAGGATTCTTTTTACTCCTCAGTCCCTTCGTCGCTCTGGTGAGGCATCCTGACATAGAGTTTTGACTCTTCTCTTCTCAAATTTCACTAATTTTTTTAGGATCACGCGGGTATCTTGGAATCGTTCCGATGGTTTTGTGACGAGAACATTGTTCTTGGTGCCTCCTGACATTTAGGGGTTGTGGCAGTGTCCCGGGGAGTTGAGCTCCGAGGTGTTGTCGTCACAATTTTATCGTTGTAGTTCTGGAATAATTGAGTTTCGCCGACATAAAAAAACTCTTTTATGCAGTTGTTGGTGAGATAACCTCGACGCCACCCAGTACTGGGGCGGGAGTTCGGGAGTATTGCCATAACTTGTATAACGGATGCTTTTTGAAGGTTGAGGTAAATGATTTCCGAAGGTTTCTTGGTTATGTGTTGAAGGATGGATACAGCTGGATGTAGGATTTCCTAGCTTTGGGTGAGATATTATGCTTCCCCTGTATCCCCAACACCTGATTACATAACCGGGAAAATTTCGGGAGTTTCATAGGTCGGACTGAAGGAAATATGCCCTAGAGGCAATAATAAAGTTATTATTTATTTCCTTATATCATGATAAATGTTTATTATTCATGCTAGAATTCTATTAACCGGAAACATGATACATGTGTGAATACATAGACAAATAGAGTGTCACTTGTATGCCTCTACTTGACTAGCTCGTTGATCAAAGATGGTTATGTTTCCTAGCCATAGACAAAGAGTTGTCATTTGATTAACGGGATCACATCATTAGGAGAATGATGTGATTGACTTGACCCATTCCGTTAGCTTAGCACTTGATCGTTTTAGTTTGTTGCTATTTCTTTCTTCATGACTTATACATGTTCCTATGACTATGAGATTATGCAACTCCCGTTTACCGGAGGAACACTTTGTGTGCCACCAAACATCACAACGTAACTGGGTGATTATAAAGGTGCTCTACAAGTGTCTCCAAAGGTACTTGTTGGGTTGGCGTATTTCGAGATTAGGATTTGTCACTTCGACTGTCGGAGAGGTATCTCAGGGCCCACTCGGTAATGCACATCACTATAAGCCTCGCAAGCATTGCAACTAATGAGTTAGTTGCGGGATGATGTATTACGGAACGAGTAAAGAGACTTGCCAGTAACGAGATTGAATTAGGTATTGAGATACCGACGATCAAATCTCGGGCAAGTAACATACCGATGACAAAGGGAACAACGTATGTTGTTATGCGGTCTGACCGATAAAGATCTTCGTAGAATATGTAGGAGCCAATATGGGCATCCAGGTCCCACTATTGGTTATTGACCAGAGAGGTGTCTCAGTCATGTATACATAGTTCTCGAACCCGTAGGGTCCGCACACTTAACGTTTGTTGACGATATAGTAATATATGAGTTATGTATGTTGGTGACCGAATGTTGTTCGGAGTCCGGGATGAGATCACGGACATGACGAGGAACTCCGGAATGGTCCGGAGATAAAGTTTGATATATGGGATAATAGTGTTTGGTCACCGGAAGGGGTTCCGGATGTATCCCGAAATGTTTGGGCATGAGAACACTTTATCTGGGCCAAAGGGGAAAGCCCACGAGGTTTTTGGAAAGCCCAAAAGGAAGTTTTGCGGAGTCCATGGGCTAGACGCCAGGGTCCCTGGCATCTGGGTCCAGACGCCGGGAACCCTGGCGTCTGGCCCTGGAGTCCGAGAAGGACTCTTGCCTTTCGGGTGAAACTGACTTTGTGGAGGCTTTTACTCCAAGTTTCGACCCCAAGGCTCAACATATAAATAGAGGGGTAGGGCTAGCACCCAAGAGAGATCAAGAAACACCAAGCCGTGTGCCGGCAACCCCGTCCCCTCTAGTTTATCCTCCGTCCTAGTTTTTGTAGTGCTTAGGCGAAGCCCTGCGGAGATTGTTCTTCACCAACACCGTCACCACGTCGTCGTGCTGCCGAAACTCGTCTACTACTTCGCCCCTCTTGCTGGATCGAGAAGGCGAGGACGTCACCGAGCCGAACGTGTGCAGAACTCGGAGGTGCCGTGCTTTCGGTACTTGGATCAGTCGGATCGTGAAGACGTACGACTACATCAACCGCGTTGATATAACGCTTCCGCGAACGGTCTACGAGGGTACATAGACAACACTCTCCCCTTTCGTTGCTATGCATCACCATGATCTTGCGTGTGCGTAGGAAATTTTTGAAATTACTACGTTCCCCTACAGTGGCATCCGAGCCAGGTTTTATGCGTAGATGTCATATGCACGAGTAGAACACAAGTGAGTTGTGGGCGATATAAGTCATACTGCTTACCAGCATGTCATACTTTGGTTCGGCGGTATTGTTGCATGAAGCGGTCCGGACCGACATTACGCGTAGGCTTACGCGAGACTGGTTCTACCGACGTGCTTTGCACACAGGTGGCTGGCGGGTGCCAGTTTCTCCAACTTTAGTTGAACCGAGTGTGGCTACGCCCGGTCCTTGCGAAGGTTAAAACAGCACCAACTTGAAAAACTATCGTTGTGGTTTTGATGCGTAGGTAAGAACGGTTCTTGCTAAGCCCGTAGTAGCCATGTAAAATTTGCAACAACAAAGTAGAGAACGTCTAACTTGTTTTTGCAGGGCATGTTGTGATGTGATATGGTCAAGACATGATGAGATATAAGTTGTTGTATGAGATGATCATGTTTTGTTGAAGTTATCAGCAACTGGCAAAATCCTTATGGTTGTCTCTCTATTGCATAAGATGCAAGCGCCAAATAATTGCTTTACTTTATCGCTATGCGATAGCAATAGTTGCAAGAGCAATAGTTGGAGAGACGACCATGTGACGACACATTGATATAGATCAAGATGATGGAGATCATGGTGTCATGCCGGTGACGATGGAAATCATGACGATGCTTTGGAGATGGAGATCAGAGGCACAAGATGATGATGGCCATATCATGTCACATATTTTGATTGCATGTGATGTTTATCTTTTATACATCTTATTTTGCTTAGTTCGACGGTAGCTTTATAAGATGATCTCTCACTAATTATCAAGGTACAAGTGTTCTCCCTGAGTATGCACCGTTGCGAAAGTTCTTCGTGCTGAGACACCACGTGATGATCGGGTGTGATAGGCTCTACGTTCAAATACAACGGATGCAAAACAGTTGCACACGCGGAATACTCAGGTTAAACTTGACGAGCCTAGCATATAACAGATATGGCCTCGGAACACTAAGACCGAAAGGTCGAGCATGAATCATATAATAGATAT